>NC_090274.1:70462000-70762000 GCF_040414725.1 Anabrus simplex | reverse complement strand
TTATAATTAAATTTAACATCTTATTATGCTAGGTTAAAACTAATTTGTGTGACAAAAACATGAAATTCCTTACGCTTAAAGCTAGAGGGGAGCCGCGGCCCCCCTTGCCCCCGGGCATTCGCGCCCTTGATATGTATAGATTGTGATCTTCCTACTTTTAAAGACACCACTCGAACTTATTCGTCTACTAATGTCATTCCACGCCATCTCTCCAATGACAGCTCGGAACATACCACTTAATCGAGCAGCTCGTCTCCTTTCTCCCAAGTCTTCCCAGCCCAAACTTTGCCACATTTTTTGTATTTGCCTGGAGGAGAAGTAGGAAACCATTTCGAGGATGGCTGAGGTGTGAATCGAACCCATCTCTACTCAGTTGACCTCCCGAGGCTGAGTAGACCCCGTTCCAGTCCTCATACCACTTTTCAAATTTCGTGGCAGAGCCGGGGATCGAATCCGGGCCTCCGGGTATGGCAACTAATCACACTAACCACTACATCACAGAGGCGGACTGTGTCCTTCACCTCCTCTATACCCGTCTGCTTAGCATGATATCTTCCAATGTTTTTCTCTGCCTTTCTCTTTCATGGCTAAATATGTAACGGCTTTAACGCGAGGCAGCGAAAAAGGTTGCGTGAAATCTAAAAGGGTCGATGGTCACATCCACTTAATTAGCTCCGCACACCACTCGTCGTCATGGTAACAACACAAGGCCGCTGACCGAGGCCACACCTTCCTTAACCATACGAGCGGTTGGTATGCGTCTGGAGTCGCTGACAAGCGGAGAGGAAAATAAGAGAACGTATAGTTTTAGTGGCGGGAGTGTCTTAAGCCCGCCAGTTCTGTAGTTACTTTACCGGTGCACCCCATGGGAGTGAGCTTGCACAAAAGAGTATCGTTACGAAAATGTTGCAAAGTTTGGGCTGGGAAGACTTGGGAAAAAGGAGACGAGCTGGTCGACTAAGTTGTATGTCCCGAGCTGTCAGTGGAGAGATGGCGTGGAATGACATTAGTTGATGGATAAGTTTGAGTGGTGTTTCTAAAAGTAGGAAATATCACAATGTGAAGATAAATTTGGAATTCAAGAGGACAAATTGGAGCAAGTATTCGTTTATAGGAAGAGGAGTTAGGGGTTGGAATAATTTACCAAGAGAGATGTTCAATAAATTTCCGAATTCTTTACAATTATTTAGGAAAAGACTAGGTAAAAAAAAACAGATAGGGAATCTGCCATCTGGGCGACTGTCCTAAATGCAGATCAGTGGTGATTGATTGATTGATTGATTGATTGATTGATTGATTGATTGATTGATTGATTGATTGATTGATTGATTGATTGATTGATTGATTGATTGATTGATTGATTGATTGATTGATTGATTGATTGATTGATTGATTGATTGATTGATTATTCTACACGTACCTCTTTTGAAATGTGTTGTTACAGAAGAATGCTGAAGGTGGGATGGATAGATCGAATCACAAATAAAGAGATACTGAATGGAATCGGTGAGAGGAAATCGATTTGGCTAAATTCGACGAGAAGAAGAGATAGAATGATAGGACACATCTTAAGACACCCAGGACTTGTTCAGTTGGTTTTTGAAGGAAGTGGAAGTGGTAAGAACTGTAGGGGTAGACCAAGGTATGAATATTTATTTATTTATTTATTTATTTATTTATTTATTTATTTATTTATTTATTTATTTATTTATTTATTTATTTATTTATTTATTTATTTATTTATTTATTGTCTTGTTTTATACGGCGGGACTCAGGAATATGACAAGCAGATTAGAGCAAATGTAGGATGCAATAGTTACGTCGAAATGAAAAGTTTAGCACAGGATAAGGTGGCATGGAGGGCTGTATCAAACCAGTCTACGGACTGATGACTCAAACAACACCGCTGTGTGAGGGTGTTGTCTGCCGTGGCGGCGATAAGGTGGCGTCCGAAGGCGGGCCACTCAAAACTAAGAATTATAAAAAAGCAATGTACAGTATACAAAACCTGGTGTTTTATAACCTAATTCTTTCCTTTGAAAATTGTAAATCCACAGCCTGTTTCCAGTCATTTGACCGGGTCAGGAACGGAATGAATGAAGCCCCCATCTAGCGGCGAACATATGAATTCTGCCGGCTGCCGAAGTCTGTTGCACTCCCCTGGAGCGGTGATTATGACTGACAGATGAATTGATATCGGAGACTGTCGCTGGAATGAAAGATGACAGGGGAAACAGGAATACCAGGAGAAAAACCTGTCCTACCTCCGCTTTGTCCAGCAAAAATCTCACATGGAGTGAGCGGGATTTGAACCACGGAGGCTCTTCTTTCCTTTAATTTCTTTAGATATTAAAAAAAAAAAAAAAAAAAGCAAAAATATGCACAAAATGCCATACGACGCCCATTCGTACAGCGCCACAGCAAAGTAGTGGAGACTCGCGCAGCAGCGTGTAGAATGGAACTGACAATTGCCTCCACACGTGTTTTCCAGATGTAATGGTGATGGAGTGGGCAGGTTAGCTTGATAACCCGGAATTCGACCAATCACACGCGACCGACCACCAAAGACCGCGGGCCAGCGAAGAAAAGGGAGGGAACACTTTCTTAACAGTGAAAGTTACATTGTGTTTGTATTTGTCTGTCCCCGCATATAATTATAATGTTATTCATAAAATAAATATATCTAAAGACGAGTGCGTGTGTATAATAATAGCGTAGTTATAGTTGCACACTTAGGGCCGATTGCAGAAACGGCATTTAGACGATGTCTACGGTTAAACAATGCCTAAGTATGGCTGCCGCATTGCAGAGACGTTATTTATCACTTAGACACTGTCTAAAACCGATGTTCAACCGGTCATGTTTAAACACTGCCGAGAGCACTGTTTAACCTCAAATGACAGGAGTGAATTCACAATCAGAGGTTATGTACCGTGAAATATGTTATTTGTATTATCATATTGAGACGATTCCGGGAAGAAAGGTTAGTCCGACGGCCTCTCTGTGGGTCGCCCGCTGCTAAATCACAGCAATTCGTTTGACAGGCACGGGGAGATAATCATAAAATAAGGTTTCGCTTTACGAGAGACTTGTTTCTTGAGACTGACTAAGTGACAGTCCAGTAACTGTCAACTTGAATAAATTCTTGGCAATCGATATACCGTATTTTATTATATACATGGGGTAATTTCCATGGAATTATAGGTCACTTCGACAACATTCATATCACAATTACGTATCCCGATCGTCCAAGGGCTGTCACATACATCAACCGGGAGAGATTCACTTATTTTTACTGCCAAGTAAACACACATAATGGTAAAAACTAAAATGTAGGTTGTATGGGATTTTTATATATATAATCGCATAAGTTTTCGGCAACTATCAGATAGGAAAAGGCAAGTGGTGGTGATTATCGTTTAAAGAGGACTGGGGAAGAAGAGCCGTGGCCATAATAAAAGCTCTAGTATTTGCCTGGTGAAAAAATAGGGAAACCATGGAAAACAATCTTCATGGCTGCCGATGATGCGTTTCGAATCTACGATCTCCAGAATGCAAGCTACATCTATATGGCCCCTACAACACACTCGGTTACACATTACTATTGCTTCATCTTCTCTTCGTTGAAGCTACTGTATTTATGAGTAAATTACACTCACTGAAACAACGCTATAATGAAAGCGTAAGCTACACTTCCCCGTACGGTGCCGTGTCGCTTTTGTGTCGATAATATTATGAGATTTAATTTGCACCCAAAGCGATACTCTTATCTGTGGGCAAGTCATGCTCAGCCATATTTGAGTAATGTATAGGAAGACAAACAGCCGACTGGCGTTCGACGCGCGCACCGACGAATTTCATTGGCTGCGACAAGCAAAGAGTTGCATGAAAGATACTTCTGTCTCCATTTTCAAACCAAAATTGAAAGTTTAAGGGATGTCTAGTTAAACATCGACTGAACATTGTTTATGCAATGGAAGATCGTGAATGATTTAGACGTTGTTTAGGTAGATGATGTCTAATGCTTAAAACTAGCCATCGTTTCTGCAATCGGCCCTTAGGTTTTAAATTTGTTTGTGTATAGCATAAGCCTAGCGTCTTTTAATTTTAATCTAATGGTAGAAAGTGAAGAGAGGAAACGCTTCTGCAAAGGCATTCCTATAAAGGGACAAACTGGGGATGTTCTTGTTATGTACCAGAGTACTTTAAACGGGTCCTCTTATTTCTGTACGTAAAGTGTTAGATAACTGCAGCTGCGGTTAGAGTAAGCAGAAACAATGTAGTTAAAACAGGAAAAAACAAGGATGGTTATTGTAAACGGGCAACTGTCGTACGGGAATTATATTTATTGACACTGATAAATATTTGTTGTTGCCGCAAATACTAATCTTAATTGTACATTACATAATGCTTATTTTTTATATTTTACGTTGAATATCCGCTTGAATTCTTTAAAATACATCTTTAACGTACGGTATTGACTTTGTCGCGAAGAGAGCTTCGTTGATTAATGGCAACACCGAGCATCTCGCTTTCTTAAACGTCAATCCCATTCTAGTTCCGTGCGGACTATAGTGCCTTAGCTTAGGGAAAGTTTTCATTCCACTCCCCGAAGGGCAGGGAGGTAACGGCTTTTCTGATGGTGGTGGTGATTATTGTTTTAGGAGGAAGTACAACTAGGCAACCATCCTCTATATAACACTAATCAGAAGGAAAACAGGAAGGGGCCCGACACTTCGAAAAATGAAGATATCGGCCATAGGAAGACAAGGGCCACGAAGGGCGTGAAAATGAAAGACTCCCTAGCCCTCGCAAACCTAATAGCGTCGGGGTCGGAAAAGAACAAGAGTTGACCAAGAGAGGTCGGATAGGATAGATGAAAGTGAGGAGCCTGGCATAAGTAAGTGGAAGCAATGCCAAGACTCGGCTAAGGGCCCCGTGGTAGCCAACCCACGCTCCAAAGTTCAGAGCCCCTGAGGCCCCTTTTAGTCGCCTGTCACGACAGGCAGGGGATACCGTGGGTGTTATTCTACCGCCCCCACCCACAGGGGGGTAACGGCTTTTCTCTGGCCAGGAGATTCGGCGGTTTTGAACGAGTAGAGTTATAGGAGGAAGAGGGTTTTTTTTTGACCTCTTGGCTAAGCGCTCGATTTATCTTAACCGGGCGAGTTGGCCGTGCGCGTAGAGGCGCGCGGCTGTGAGCTTGCATCCGGGAGATAGTAGGTTCGAATCCCACTATCGGCAGCCCTGAAAATGGTTTTCCGTGGTTTCCCATTTTCACCCCAGGCAAATGCTGGGGCTGTACCTTAATTAAGGCCACGGCCGCTTCCTTCCAACTCCTAGGCCTTTCCTATCCCATCGTCGCCATAAGACCTATCTGTGTCGGTGCGACGTAAAGCCGCTGGCAAAAAAAAAATTATCTTAATAAACTTTACAATGGTTTACAGTTTATATTACATAGTTCTAATTGATATCACATAGTTTTGGGTGATAATTACAATTTAACAATGATTTGCAATTAATATCACATTGTGGATTCATGGTTCGAGATGAAATTTACAACATATTGTTATGGTTACAAGTTATTTTACAATGACTGGATATCTACAATGGGTTACTGTGATTACAATGGGTATTTACAATATTGAAGAATCTTTACAATATAACGCTGCAGTTGCAGTGAAGTTGTACAATGGTACTTTATGACAAAAATATTGTTATAGTGATTTTCGGATTTATAAAATTTACGTTTCTTGCGATGTTTACAGATTAGTATTTTACAGATCGATATTCGCTACAATGATGAGCTTATTGTGTTGATGACTCCAGATAAATTTCTAAGGATACAGTTGTTGCTTATGATATTTATAATTGCATTTTATAATGGTTGTTGATACAATGATGTGAGTCTATGATTACTATAATAAATTCACAGGAAAAAAGTCACCCCTGGAGAAATCATTTCAAGCATCGTTTAATACAAGGTTGTGCAGGTTCGTCGCATCCAAGTTAAGCCACTCGCTGAAGATTTGATCGCGCAATTCCACCAAATTGCAAGCGATGCTGATAGCCGTGTTTTACCCGCTTTTCCAACTTGTCCCACATATTTTCAATGGGATTCAAGTCAGGTGATTTTGCAGGCCAATCAAGATGTAATAGGGTGGCGGAGTGTTCATGAAACCAATCACGTATGCGTCCAGCCCGATGAACTTTGCTGCTGTCATCTTGAAAAATCGGGGAATCAGTGTACTGATAGCAACACCTGATCAATCAGAATGTTTAAATAAACACGCTGGTTGATATTAATGGTCACCTCAGCGAGCAGGCCGAATTCATGGTACGAAAAACAACCCCAAAACATTATAGACCCAACCTGATCTTGCACACGTCCAGGACGAAATGCTTCATTTGGCGCTCGGTGCACTTGACGACGTGCGTCATTGGAATACAGGCAAAAGCGTGATTCGTCAGACCACATTACATTCCGCCTGTCAGCTACTGTCCACGTTCGATGATTTCTAGCCCATTGAAGACGCGCAGCTTTAAGTGCCTGTGTGAGCAATGGGCTCTTGCGAGGTGACAGACTCCAAATGTTCATTGCATGCAGTTCCCGTTGCAATGTTCTCTCGCTGACAGGTTGGGGATTGCAGCAATTCCTGTCGGGTTTGGAAGCGATTTTGATTCACAAGCCGTGAAACACGTCTCCGGTCCCTCTCAGTCAGTAACTTTTCCCGACCACAATTCTGACGTCGTGTTTTGCTACCATGTGTAGTACACCATTGTTTGTAGACAGGTTGAACAGTCCGCTGCGAAACACCAACAAGTCGAGCAACTTCACGCATCGTATGGCCATGAACACGGCCAAACACGATTGCCCCCTTTTACCACTTTGCCACATCCTTACAATCTTGACGTACACTGTCCTTTAGGAACATCAATGTCTCACTGATCGCCACTGCCTTAAGTCCACGTAGAGGCAGTGCGCGAGCGGTTGAGCTGCGCCATCTGTACAGACTCAACGATCCATCTGTGCATGCGCACTAGGATGACTAATTTTTTGTCCGGTGAGCTTAAGTAGCAATATCCGAGTAACTACACATGCACCGTCATTTTACAGTGATAAATATACAAGATACAATTCGTACTAGGATTACAACGTTTGAGATTAATATTGTGGAGGAGGAAGAGTTAAGTCTTGTTACAATCATGTTATGTACAATATGTTTTATACAATGTCTATTCATGTATTAATAATCTTAGAAATTTTACGATGGTTTGCAGTTGGTATTACAAGATTCGGTTTGATATTTACACCTTTTTAAATTAGGATATTCGGGTTAATATTTACAATTTTGTTATCAGGATATATGTACCGTGGGGGATTACTATTTGCTATATACGAAGGTCGGAACTTAAATAGTGGCAATTATTTATTTACAACAGATAAAAAAGAGTTGCATGTTAGCAACCTTTACTGTCCTTCAATGTAGTCACCAGCGTTGTGTATAACCCGTTGCCAGCGATGTGGAAGTCGTAGTATACCTTTAGCAGACCCTGTTCTGTTGATGGTGCGAATGGAGCGGTCTACTGCCTGTCGAATCTCTGCAACAGTTCTGAAGCGAATGTTCACGAATCGTCTGGTTTCGATCACTGTCCAGTAACGCAGCAAGAGCATGCACTTCTTCTTCACTGACGCTCGTAGGACGACCTGCCCGATGAATGTGCGCCACAGTTTGCTGACCTTCGTTGAACGTTTTTACCCAACGTGCCACTGTTCTGTAAGGCAATGCAGATTCCCCGCAAGCCTCTTGAAGACCTTGATGACACTGTCGTGCTGTACGACCTCTAGCACATTCAATTTTGATCCAACTCCGTTGTTCCTGTTTGGAAAACATAGTGACAACGTTACATTAGACCGCTAGCTCACAAGTGACTGTGTTTCTCTCGCTTGTGCGTACGCAGATGATGTGGGAAGCGCGAGTCCATTTGTTCTGAAGTAAAGTAGGTATGTAACCAACGTGTGCTATCAGCGACTAGATTCTGTTGCACAGTAGTGTTGCCACTATTTAAGTTGCAACCCTCGTATTAACAAAAGTTACTGGCTCTAATGGGTACATAATTTGTGATCTGCAACTGCAGCTGCTGGTAGATATTAGGGAAGGACATTGGATGATGATGGGGAACCGTGCCTATGGTTGGGGAATATTGAAGACGCCGACGAAGGCCCACCAGAATGTCGATCATTTAAATGATTGCTATTGATGGGGCTCTTGGGTGTTGGTTTGGTGAAATGGGAGATCGTGTGGGTGGGGGAATGGGTTATGGAGGGAGGCATCACCTTTGGGTGGGAGGGAGGGATCGGTATAAGACAAGTGTTGGGATGAAGTGTAGGGAGGGGAGGTGGACCGTTGTGGAGTTGGTTTCGGGAGGGTGATCCCGATAGAGATCTCGTTGGTAGGCGCGTTGGAACTGGGATAGGACGTAGGAATCAAGTTTGGGGAAGGGGAAGATGTCGTGTAGGTCCGAGGTGGGAAAGCGGCCGTGGCCATACGTTCAGTACCTGGAGAAGTGGAAAACCACTTGGAAGTTGGCTAAGTTGGGAATCGAACCCCTTCTACTAAGACTTTCCGACCGGGCGAGTTAGCCGTGCGCGTAGAGGCGCGCGGCTGTGAGCTTGCATCCGGGAGATAGTAGGTTCGAATCCCACTATCGGCAGCCCTGAAGATGGTTTTCCGTGGTTTCCCATTTTCACACCAGGCAAATGCTGTGGCTGTACCTTAATTAAGGCCACGGCCGCTTCCTTCCAACTCCTAGGCCTTTCCTATCCCATCGTCGCCATAAGACCTATCTGTGTCGGTGCGACGTAAAACCCCTGGCAAAAAAAAAAAAAAGACTTTCCGAGGCTGTGTGGACCCCGTTCCAGTCCTCTTACCACTTATCAAATGTTCAAATGTTTATGGCTGAGCCGGGAATCGAACCCGGGCCTCCGGGGGTGGTTTCTTTTTTAAGTAGTTTATAAATTTGCGTCCGCCTCTGTGGTGTAGTGGTAAGTGTGATTAGCTGACATCCGCAGAGGCGCGGGTTCGATTCCCGGCTCTGCCACGAAATTTGAAAAGTGGTACGAGTGGTTTTCCGTGGTTTCCCACTTCTCCTCGAGGCAAATGCCGGGATGGTACCTAACTTAAGGCTACGGCCGCTTCCTTCCCGCTTCCTTGCCTAGTCCTTCCAATCTTCCTATCCCCACAAGGCTCCTGTTCAGCATAGCAGGTGACGTCAGCTGGGCGAGGTACTGGTCCTCCGTCCCAGTTTTATCCCCCACCCAAAGTCTCACGCTCCAGGACGTTGTCCTCGCTGAGTCCCAGAGGGTGAAGGGATTAAATAAAATATGCATATATTTTTGTCCCGTTTAATCACATCAGCACGTGTTTTTTAAACCTACATTTCCAAATTACTGTCAATTATACTGTATATATTCTCATTTGTTATTAGATGCAGTATTCTAAAAACATCATCAGGGGGTACGTGTAGTGTAATTATACAGTATTGTATAACATGTCGGTTAGTATAAATGAATCACTTAAACAGGTTTAGAATTTATTCCTACTCGACCGTCCTAGGGTTAATAGACAGATCCTGCATTAAAAGGTGTTATTCTTCGTATGTTTAAAGCTCTGTAATAAGTGTACATTGAGTGACGAATGCTCAGGTGCAGCAATTCTGTGAGGGCGTGCCCCTACGCCGCGCTGCGTTGTCGAATGACAAAACTGAACATTCTCGCATGATTGAACTCGGAAGTGACGTCATTGTGTTCATTGAATGCGCGCCTGCCGTGTGCACATTACTCAGACTCGCCTACTGATCTTGGAGGCGGAAAATTACCGCTGCAACAGCCACAGTTCACAGCTATGTTGCGTATGCTTAGTATTTCTACTCATTCATTTCTGTCTGGCTAGCGAATGGAACGGGACTCGAACGGGCACGTTTTTCTTATCTAAAGGTGTTCACACCAGGGCATGATCTTCTTCTACTTTATCTGTTTACCCTCCAGAGTCGGTTTCTCTCTCGGACTCAGTGAAGGATCCCACCTCTACCGGTTCAAGGGCAGTATCCTGGAGCTTCTTACTCTGGGTCGGGGGATACAACTGGGGAGGATGACCATTACCTCGCCCAGGCGGCCTCACCTGCTGTACTGAACAGGGGCCTTGCCGGGGGATGGGAAGATTGGAAGGGATAGACAAGGAGGAGGGAAGGAAGCGGCCGTGGCCTTAAGTTACGTTCCATCCCGGCATTTGCCTGGAGGAGAAAGTGGGAAACCACTGAAAACCACTTCCAGGAAGGCTGAGGTGGGAATCGAACCCATCTGTACTCCATGACCTTCCGAGGCTGAGTGGACCCCTTTCTAGCCCTCGTACCACTTTTCAAATTTCGTGGTAGAGCCGGGAATCGAACCCGGGCCTCCGGGGTTGGCAGCTAATCACACTACACCTCAAAGGCGGACCGTAATTGAAAAATGGACATCGACAACCTGTTTCCAGTCATTTGACCTAGTCAGGAATGGAATGAATGAAGCCCCATCTAGCGGCGAGGATAGGAATTGTGCTGGCTGCCGAAGCCTGTCACACTCCCCTGGGGCAATGATTAATGGCTGATAGATGAAACGATATTGAATGTTGCTGGAATGAATGTCAGGGAAAATCGGAGCACCGAAGAAAAAAATGTCCCGCCTCCGCGTTGTCCAGCACAAATCTCACATGGAGTTACCGGGATTTGAACCACGGACCCCAGCGGTAAGCGGCCGGTGTGCTGCCGCCTGAGCCACGGAGACTCTAGGACCTAATTCCTAACAATAAATGTGAGGGCGGGGCAGACGCTCACCTAAAATTCCCCGTGTGGGAGGGGGCGGTAGAATAGATCCGTGGTAGCCCCTGCCTGTCGTAAAAAGCGACTAAAAGGGGTCCCGAGATTCTCAACTTATGATATGAGATACTTTAATATAACTTATTAGAATTATAGCGGTCAGCCTCTATGGTGTAGTGGTTAGCGTGATTAGCTGCCACCCCCGGAGGTCCGGGTTCGATTCCCGGCTCTGCCACGAAATTTGAAAAGTGGTACGAGGGCTGGAACGGGGTCCACTCAACCTCGGGAGGTCAACTGAGTAGAGGTTGGTTCGATTCCCACCTCAGCCATCCTAGAAGTGGTTTTCCGTGGTTTCCCACTTCTCCTCCAGGCAAATGCCGGGATGGTACCTAACATATGGCCACGGCCGCTTCCTTCCCTCTTCCTTGCCTGTCCCATCCAATCTTCCCATCCCTCCACAAGGCCCCTGTTCAGCATAGCAGGTGAGGACGCCTGGGCGAGGTACTGGTCATTCTCCCCAGCGCTATCCCAATGTCTGAAGCTCCAGGACACTGCCCTTGAGGCAGTAGAGGTGGGATCCCACGCTGAGTCCGTGGGAAAAACCGACCCTGGAGGGTAAACAGATTAAGAAGAAGAATTATACCGACAAAAATCAGGGATGTTCTTCGTGTTATGTTAAGCACGATGGTACAATCGGATTGGCGGAGAAATGAGATTAGTTTGTTCCTTCCGGGCGCGCGATTCAAATTGACGAACTCGCCGTGTGTGCTGTGCGTCAGAGGAGGGAAGGGAGGGGAAGTGGGAGACAGAGGTAACGCTCGGTGTAAATGCACAAGTTTCTCGTTCGTTTCGCCTCCCAGCCCCAGAAGGTAGTGTACAGTTTTTCTGCGCAAATTAATTACTATGCGAACCCCTTAGAGAGAGAAGACGAACTTGTACCAGGAATACAGGCAACTTTCCAGGTCGTTCGCGACACACCATACATCTTGAATAGAGTCCAAAGTAAATCCATCTAAGGTTATGATACATATTTGTAAGAGTTGTACAATATAGGAGGAATATTTGAATTTTTCACGAGTGTTTTAAAGTGTTCTAGTATGTGTGAATGTGTTTATTACAACATATATTATCAACAAATAAACAGTGTATATATACTGTACGGGTTATAGTTAATATTATAGGTGGCAATGTTTAATGTAAAACAGAGTGATGTTAGATCTTGGGATTTGTGGAAGATCGATATTGATGTAGAAAGCGCTGATGAAGGAACTTACGGCTCCCGAAACATGTACGTGTGAAATATTGTAAGAAATCAAATATTGATAATATACTGACAGGGCGGACTAAACAATCAATACTGTTACAATATTGTTACGAGTCAATACGGACCAAACACGCTGGCTGCCGGAGCTAGTGATGGCAAAGCTCTTCAAAATATCGATATATCGGTACATCGGTATTAAAATATTGATGTCATTAAAATATCGGTCTTCAAAATATCGATGTATCGCCGATATATCCGTATTTAAAATATTGGTGCTATTATCCATTATTGTATGTCTAGTTTTACACTTAACACAATGATTAAAGGAGTCATTAGTCTTGACACAAATCAGAAAACAAGCTTAAAACAATGACAATGTAGCAAGACTTTTTTCTTCAGTGACACATTTACATTTACAGCCGAAAGATGTTATGATACATAGAAAAATTGTATATGCAAGGTAGTAACGAGCTAATAGTCCGCCTCTGTGGTGTAGTGGTTAGCGTGATTAGCTGCCACCCCCGGAGGTCCGGGTTCGATTCCCGGCTCTGCCACGAAATTTGAAAAGTGGTACGAGGGCTGGAACGGGGTCCACTCAGCCTCGGGAGGTCAACTGAGTAGAGGTGGGTTCGATTCCCACCTCAGCCATCCTGGAAGTGGTTTTCCGTGGTTTCCCACTTCTCCTCCAGGCAAATGCCGGGATGGTACCTAACTTAAGGCCACGGCCGCTTCCTTCCCTATTCCTTGCCTGTCCCATCCAATCTTCCCCATCCCCCACAAGGCCCCTGTTCAGCATAGCAGGTGAGGCCGCCTGGGCGAGTTACTGGTCATTCTCCCCAGTTGTATCCCCGACCCAAAGTCTAAATCTCCAGGACACTGCCCTTGAGGCGGTAGAGGTGGGATCCCTCGCTGAGTCCGAGGGAAAAACCGACCCTGGAGGGTAAACAGATTACGAACGAAAGAGTAACGAGCTAATAACGAGCTAAAAACCATATGAAAAAACTACAAACGTATAATTTGTGTACGAAGTAATTATCCGAGGTGGTGTAGTGGTTAGCGTGATTAGCTGCCACCCCCGGAGGCCCGGGTTCGATTCCCGGCTCTGCCACGAAATTTAAAAAGTGCTATGAGGGCTGGAACGGGGTCCACTCAGCCTCGGGAGGTCAACTGAGTAGAGGTGGGTTCGATTCCCACCTCAGCCATCTTGGAAGTGGTTTTCCGTCGTTTCCCACTTCTCCTCCAGGCGAATGCCGGGATGGTACCTAACATAAGGCCACGGCCGCTTCCTTCCCTCTTCCTTGCCTATCCTTTCCAATCTTCCCATCCTTCCACAAGGCCCCTGTTCAGCATAGCAGGTGAGGCCGCCTGGGCGAGGTACTGGCCATTCTCCCCAGTTGTATCCCCGACCAAGAGTCTGAAGCTCCAGGACACTGCCCTTGAGGCGGTAGAGGTGGGATCCCTCGCTGTGTCCGAGGGAAAAGCCGACCCTGGAAGGTAAACAGATGATGATGATGAGTAATTATCCGAGCTCTATAAAATACTGAAACATTTTCTTCCCAGCTTCTTCCTCCATTTGTTCGCGAAAAAAAAAAAAAAAAAAAAAAAAACCATGATGACAATCTTAGGTCAATTGGCAAAACCTCTTAGGTAAGCCATTTAGAAAAGGCAGCTTTGATAACAGTTTGCCATTTAATTGGTTTCTCTTTTCCGTGATGATGCTACCGACCTTTGAAAACAGTCTCTCTGCTGGGACAGAGGTCGCTATAATGCTCAAGTAACGTGTAAATTGCAAACAAGGTATGCATGATGAATGAGTTGTGCTATTATCACTGTATTTACCGAAATGAATTAAGAAATGAAAATTCAAATTTCGTAACTGTAGCATGCAAATATTGAAAGGGTCTGAAAAAGAATCAGATCGTAGCCAAAAGTATAAAATTAGACAGAAATATCGATATATTGAGCACAAAATATATACTATATCGATATTTCCATCTCAAAATATCGATATTTCCGGTATATCGATATTCGTTTGCCATCTCTAGCCAGAGGTACGGCTGAGTGTCTCATGCGGCCACGGCGGTACTTTCCCTGCCGGGCCGGCGGACCTCTGAGCTCTTGAAATCGCTATGCTAGCGTACCGCTTTGGTCTCAGAGCAAATTCTGGCGTGCTTGGTTTCCAAAATATAGTTTATTTTTTATTAATCCAACCTCCTTTTATTGGCAATATGCGAGTATTTGTCCAATCAGTGTAGCCATGCGCTTAGGTGTGCCGGGTTAGCTAACTCGCAAGCTCAAGATTTTGGAGACTGTGGGTTTGAATCCTACTGTCGGGAAACCTGGTTATGGTTTTCTGTGATTTCCCATTTTTCACCTCAAGCTTATGCTTACCTAATCAATAAGCCACGCTGATCCCTTCCAAATTGTTGCACCCGTACCTGAGCTGATTTCTACGCTTATCGCAATAAATATAGCATAAACATGAGCGTATTTGCATTTTCTAAATTGACAACATTCATTGACAACATAGCAACATAGCAAACTCGTTGGCTGAATGGTCAGCGTACTGGCGTTCGGTTCCCGGCCGGGTCGGAGATTTTAGCCTTCATTGGTTAATTCCAATGGCTTGGGGGCGGGGTGTTTGTGCTGTCTCTAACATCCCTGCAACTCACACACCACACACAACACTATTCTCCACCACAATAACACGTAGTTACCTACACATGGCAGATGCCGCCCACCCTCATCGGAGGGTCTGCCTTACAAGGGCTGCACCCGGCTAGAAATTAAATCAAATTAGATCAGTTTGACATGGACACTACTTACCAGAATTCTCATACTGAAGGGTAGCGTCATTATCTTCCGAGTTCGAGAAGAAATCGGTTTCATGTTTATAACTAACCTCTCCGTTCACTGGTAAAATAACTTAGAAATATCTCGCAAGTATTTCACGCACACTCTACTGTAAAAGAATGAGTGCCTTGCGATTGTAGTCCTAAGAGCTAGTAAACAAATCGTGGCACGCTCTGTTATCTACAATGTGTACTATCAAGCAATGCAAGCTTCTAGTACCGCTAGACTGTACCGCTCTGGCCGTCTAGGCAAAACCATGCTGTGAACTTTTCTGTGGGGCCATGGTGGTACCTCGGGGTGCTGGGAATTTTTATTGTATTTCGTACGTACATTGAACACTTCAGTGAAATATCACTTCGAATTTTACTTTACTGCTTATTTACTACATGCATTGAAGAAAAAACGCTTTGGCCACCTGGACATTTCTTGCTATGTGTCCTGGCAGTCAACGTGTTAAGGACCGATAATGGTCAAATTTGTCGATTTAGAGTCCAAATGTCACTACTATACCGTTGTCAACAGTGCATCGGAGTGGGAGGGGGGTATATTGAACAACTACTCTAATCAAACCATCGGGCGTATTGTTTTATTTCATTTACACTACGACTACTACTAAACGTTTTCATTCCTCCCCTGAAGGGGGAGACGGGCCTCTTAGGCGGTGACGCCGTCTCTCAGGCCGGGAGATTTGTTATGGTGAAGGAGATGTGCGGAGGAGGTGAGGGGGTAGGCGGCCGTGGCCTATACTACGAACTGTCCCGGCATTCGCCTTAGTGCAGGAGAATGGAAATCCACGGAAAACCATTCTCAGGACAGCCGACGGGCGAGGCCAGGCGAGAAATGCAGCACTGTGCCCCAGGCCCGTCTCCCGAATGCAGAGGCGTAGAGCCGTGACCACCTCTCCTCTGCTCGGTTGGCCGGTCAGAGTACAGAGCATCTGGGACAACCACCCACTCTGCATCTACCGACTTCCATTTACAATGTTGTGAGTGAAGGAATACACAACCGTGGAGCGGCAGCGTTGCATCTTCGAGCACGTTAAATGATAAAGTTACTGCGACCAACAGGCGAGAGGAGAAACGATCTGGTGCATTCCTTGACTGATAAGTGTGTATTGTACTATGTGCGTGCAGTTACGGTTGTTTAATAAACGAACTGTGGATATGGCCTGTAAGAGTGGGAGTTGAACGAGGAAATTTGTGCATTATCTCTGTCTCCATCATACACCCCACTTCCCCTCCCTCCCCTTCTCTTCCCTGAAGCACGACAGCGGTTTGTGCTCTGGTATAGCAAATATGGTAAGTTCGTCAATTGGAATCGCGCGCTCGGAAATTACATGGTAAGTACCCAGGTGTTAGTATAAAGGCCGGTCTCCACTGATTAACATTTAACAACATGTTAAATGTTCATCATCATCATCTGTTTACCCTCCAGGTTCGGTTTTTCCCTCGGACTTAGCGAGGGATCCCACCTCTACCGCCTCAAGGGCAGTGTCCTGGAGCTTCAGACTCTTGGTCGTGGGATACAACTGGGGAGAATGACCAGTACCTCGCCCAGGCGGCCTCACCTGCTATGCTGAACAGGGGCCTTGTGGAGGTATGGGAAGATCGGATGGGACAGGCAAGGAAGAGGGAAGGAAGCGGCCGTGTCCTTAAGTTAGGTACCATCCCGGCATTCGCCTGGAGAAGAAGTGGGAAACCACGGAAAACCACTTCGAGGATGGCTGAGGTGGGAATCGAACCCACCTCTACTCAGTTGATCTCCCGAGGCTGAGTGGACCCCGTTCCAGCCCTCGTACCACTTTTCAAATGTCGTGGCAGAGCCGGGAATCGAACCCGGACCTCCGGGGGTGGCAGCTAATCACGCTAACCACTACACCACAGAGGCGGACATGTTAAATGTTAAAAGTGTTAAATGTTAACTGGTGACACCATCAACATGTTAAACGTTAAATGTTGAATACTTTTTAATTGAACATTGTGTCCACGCTTAATAAACATGTTAAACTTGACTTCCTTTTTCTATATACACGTAGTTCATTATATCATTTTGTGGTAACAGGCTACATTTAGGTGGTGTCTAGTATTTTCAAACAAGGAGAATGGACTCAGATGAAGAGGATTACCGGGCGAGTTGGCCGTGCGGTTACGGACACGCGGCTGTGAGCTTGCACCTGGGACATAGTGGGTTTGAATCTCACTGTCGGCAGCTCTGAAGATGGTTTTCCATGGTTTCCCATTTTCACACCAGGCTGTACCTTAATTAAGGCCACAGTCGCTTCCTTCCAAATCCTAGGTCTTTCCTATCCCATCGTCGCCATAAGACCTCTCTTTGTTGGTGCGACATAAAGCCACTAGAAAAAAAGAAAAAGATGAAGAGTATTTGGCCTTTGTTATTGCCACTGTTGTTTCTTGTTATGATTTACAAATGCAGTTTTATTAGGCACATTTCCTCGCCTTATCCTGCTCATTGCTTCAAAAGCAAACCACTATGAAGTATAAACTTCGTCCATTACCACCCCCCGACTTTTCTAAACTTTTTTACGGTTCTCGACTGTACCGCACTGGGAGCGGAGGGACGCTAGTATTTTATTCGATGCACTCGCGGGAACAATTTGAGATAATTTCGAGTTTCTGGAAACTGTCGGCTTTCTTCGCTTTATCTCTGAATTCCTTTGATGAGACATCCCACAAACAAGGCCTTTCTCCTTGCTCCACTCCATTTCTGACTATAAATTTTAGTACCGGTATAGTGCAGAGAGAACGACATACGTGCAGGTACTCTATTTGTAGCTTATACCAAAGTGAATGAGTATTGCGGAGTGTTGTAACTATAATCCTACTTCAAGAAAAGTTCGTCGTTTAGGCTATCTGTTGGAATGGAAACAGCACGGAAGTTGCCGAAGCTGTGCCGACATCTCACGAACCACGAATTGACTTGACATGTTTTCCACTTGGAGCGGAACACACGCCAACATGTTAAAAGTGTTAACCTCAGCATTCTGAGTTAACATGCAAAGTCAATTGGAAGACACAATCATAGTATACATGTCAATTGTAACATGTTAAATTTAACATGTTGGTGTTAAATGTTAATCAGTGGACACCGGCCTTAAGGTAATCACATAAATGGAATTGTAAATAAACGGTACAGATCTCTGCACGTGGTTATGAGAGTATTTCGGGGTTGTAGTAAAGATGTAAAGGAGAGGGCATATAAGTCTCTGGTAAGAGCCCAACTAGAGTATGGTTCCAGTGTATTGGAGCCTCACCAGGATTACTTGGTTCAAGAACTGGAAAAAAATCCAAAGAAAAGAAGCACCATTTGTTCTAGGTGATTTCCGACAAAAGTCTTAGGAGAAAGGAGACGAGCTGCTCGACTAAGTGGTATGTTCCGATCTGTCAGTGGCGTGCGATCTCCGGATGGGGCTGGTGCAGGTCTTTTGATCTGACTCCTGTAGGCGACCTGCACATCGTGATGAGGATGAAATGATGATGAAGACGGCACACACACCCAGTTTCCGTGCCAGGGGAATTAACCAATTATGGTTCAAATTCCCGACGCTGCAGGGAATCGAAGCCGGGACCTCTGTGACCAAAGGCCAGCACGCTAACTATTTACCCATGGAGCCGGACAGTGGAGAGATGGCGTGGAAGGACGTCAGTAGACGAATAAGTTTGAGTGGTGTCTTTAAAAGCCGGCCCCGTAGTGTAGGGGTAGTGTGCCTGCCTCTTACCCAGAGGTCCCGGGGTCGATTTCAGGCCAGTTCAGGGATTTTTACCTGGATCTGAGGGCTGGCTCGAGGTTTACTCAGCCTACGTGATTACAATGGAGGAGCTATCGGACGGTGAGATAGCTGCCCCGGGCTAGAAAGCCAAGAATAACGGCCGAGAGGATTCGTCGTGCTGACCACACGACATCTCGTAATCTGCAGGCCTTCGGGCTGAGCAGCGGTCGCTTGGTAGACCAAGGCCCTTCAGTGCTGTAGTGCCATGGGGTTAGGTTTTTGTTAGTTAAGTGTCTTTAAAAGTAGGAAGATCACAATATGAAGATAAAGCTGAAATTCAAGAAGACAAATTAGGGTAAATATTCGTTTACAGGAAGGGGAGATAGGGATTGGAATAATTTACCAAGGGAAATGAACAATACATTCCCAATTTGTTCTATAATTTAAGGAACGGCTAGAAAAGCAACAGATAGGGAATCTGCCATCTCGGCACATCAGTAGTGATTCATCAAACAAAAGAAAAATGTTCTCCTCCAATTGGATTGCACCATCTGACGATAACACGAAGAGCAGCCAGATTTTTTGCCGGTATGGTTCTGATACAAGAGCCTCCGTGGTTCAGGCGGCAGCGCGCCGACCTCTCACCGCTGGATTCCGTGGTTCAAATCCCGCTCACTCCATGTGAGATTTGTGCTGGACAAAGCGGAGGCAGGACAGATTTATCTCCGGTTTCTCTGGTTTTCCCTGCCATATTTAATTCCAGCAACACTTCTCATTAACATTTCATTTCATTAATCATTGCCCCAGAGAAGTGTGACAGGTTTCGGCAGCCGGCACAATTCCTACCCTCGCCGCTAGATGGGGGCTTCATTCATTCCATTCCTTACCCGGTCAAATGATTGGAAAACAGGCTGTGGATTTTCATAGTTCTGATACACCCTGTATAGATGAGTCTGGCAATGCTTCCACATACTTGTGCCAGGTTCCTCTTTCCTATCCTAAGTCCTTTAATCGCCAACCTCGACGGTATTAGATTTGTGAGACCTAGAAAGTCTTGTATTTTCTCGCCCTTCTATTTCTTTCGCAGCTACTTCATTCTTCTAAATGTCGGACCTCTTCAATTTTGCTTTGATTAGTTTTAATTCTACTCGCTCTTAAAACAGTAACTACCCCTCT
The DNA here is from genome assembly GCF_040414725.1 of Anabrus simplex. Taxonomy (NCBI): domain Eukaryota; kingdom Metazoa; phylum Arthropoda; class Insecta; order Orthoptera; family Tettigoniidae; genus Anabrus; species Anabrus simplex. The sequence continues at coordinate 70,742,123 of NC_090274.1, read as the reverse complement.
TGCTTTTTTCACAATATTCTTAAAACTCGTCCGTCACCCAGGCTATCTCAGTGAACGCATCAAACTCCTCTCCACAGACCGTCATTCATCACCGCCGAGCCAAAACTACGGGACATAAAGTATTGACATTTTGGGGATACATTTATATTACGGTGTAGATGCTCACTAAGGGAGGATTTTTTTTATAAACCGTCACTAAAGGGGTGAAAAGGGCGTGAATATTACAATGAGTATACGTATATCTCAAAAAATTAAAAAACACAGTTTAAAGGCGTGAAAATTGGTATTAGAAATCTCCTTTTAAAATAAAGAAACAGGTATATTTTATTTTCGGAAAAACCACTTAAGGGCAGGGGGGGTATCATATATCCTACGATTAAACAGTTATCAGATATCCCCTTTATCCCTTTTCTATAAACTATACTTTATTATTCCGTCCCATACTATGTGAACAGATCTTCAAAATATACACCTTTTTATTATAAAGGAGATTACACCCAGAAACAAAACACACTAGCTCCTCCCAAAGAGGTCCACGAAATACAATTAAAGTTCTGTGATTCACGCCGGTGCTGCCACATCCTCCCACCTAATTTTCTGAAATGAAAATTACTAAACATAGTGACAAGGTATCTTCCTTTTCTGCAAGTTTAAACGATGCGGCGCTTTCACCAGTCTTCCAGATCGAGTAACTTCAGGGTCAATACTAAGACCTGGCGGTATCTAAACGACACTGGTGACTCAGTATGATCACAAGAATCTGAACTAGAAGCCGCAACAGGATCCAACACCTCTTCACTGTCCTTGTTAGACTGGCCTTCTTCCTCAACGTATGTACAAGATGACAGAGGCCAAGAATCGTGATGTTGTCTCAACCATGGGGGCCAATCCCACCAATTTGAAGCGACGAGATGCTCAATTGTACATCCTCTAGAAGGGAGGTCAGCGGGATTCAAAGGTCCAGGAATGTGCTTCCACTCAACCTCCTGAGTTAATTTTCGTATCTCCTTAACACGATTCCTGACAAAGACTGGCCACTCTTCTTCTCTTCGGATCCAGGCAAGCACCGTGCTCGAATCACTCCATGCATGAATAGGTTCGGTGGTCCAACCAATGGCATCTCGAACAGAATTCAGCAATCTCGCCCCGATGGTAGCTGCCATCAACTCTAATCGTGGCATCGTAAGTTTCAAGGATGGCGCAACCCTCGACTTAGACAGCACCATATTGACCTTTACATCTCCCCTTTCAGCTTCACTGCGCAAAAATACGCACGCAGCATACGCCTTGTAACTTGCCTCAACGGAAAGGCGCAGTGAACGATTGTGAGAAGTCCCAATATTTCGAGGGATGTTTATTTCTTTGAGTAGAGGAACTCGTTGAAGCCAGGCTTTAAAAATATTTTCGTTTTCATCATCTACAGGGTCATCCCTGTCCAATTTCTTCTCCCATAGGTTCTGTAACATCAGCTTCAAACTCAAAGTTGCAGGTCCACTAAAGCCAATTGGGTCGAATATTCTCTGTGTCGTAGAGATAACGTTCTTCTTTGTAAGACAGCCCACCTGAATAGCTTTCTCTCACCAACTGATGTTTAGACTGAGCTTGTCACTCTTACGATCCCATTTCAGTCCTAGCATAGGAGCCGACTCTTCAGAAGAGTCACCTAAGAGCTCCCACCCACTGAGATTAAATCCTGCTTTAGCCATAACACATGTAGCAAGAGTCGGCAGATATTCAGCCTCTGAAGGACTGTCTACACTCATAGCTAAGTTATCGACATAGAATCTGGTCTTCAGCTTGTTCAAAACTGCACCATCTTCTACAGGATAACTCTCAACACATTTACTGAGATGGTGATCGAGAACTGCGGCTAAGATGAAAGGGCTACAGGTCACCCCGAAAACCACGCGGGAGTGTCTCAATGTCATTAACCTGCTGTCGCTGTCCCACCACAGGAACTTGAGATAGTCTCTATCATCAGGATGAAACGCAATCTCTAGAAAGTCTTTCTCTAGGTCCGCTGAGACACCCACGGTTTTCTTTCGAAATCTCATCAAAATGTCGGGTAACAGTTCAGTGAGATTCGGTCCTTGTTCCAAGTATTCATTAAGCGAAGGAAAACCAGCAATTTTTGCAGAGGCGTCAAATACCTTTGTGGTATTGCTAGTCTCTTTTATCACTGGACGATAGGGCAAGTAGTGTCCCTTACCATTCTCCTTCGCCTTTTCAAAGTTGTTAAGCTTCAACCTTTCGCGAAATAATGAATCGTAATCTTCAAATAAATTGTTGGAACGGCGCATCTTTCTTGTTGTTCTCACCAGCCGACCCTCTGCCACTTCAAGATTAGAGGGCAATTCTGAAACAAGGGACCACGGAAGTCGAACCTGGTATCGACCGTCCACATATTCAACAGTACTCTTAAAATGTTCCAAAACAGTTAATCGCTTAGCTTTTCGATCTTGCTTCTCAGCTGGGTCACAGATACCAATGGCCTCAAGTTTCCACGGATCAGCAATGTCCACATCAACTACAGTTGTCATAGTGTAAGTTGTGGCAAGATTGGTACAGCAGCTGGCAATGGGTGTCTTCTTCTCACTGCCCATTAGAGTCCAGCCAAATAAAGTTTCAACAGCCACAACACCAGAAGAAAGAATTACTCTGTTGCCTGACCAGATCTTGCCCGCTATATCAGCTCCTGTCAGTACATCTATGGGCCCAGGCATGTCTTCAATGAGCTTGAAACCTAATTGTTGAAGCTCTTCCTTCATTTCCGTGCTGGGACTGGCCAACGGGATAAACGAAGCGATGCTGGCTTGGTCCAGTACTGAAAACCTACAGGCGAAGTCTCTATCTAACCCTCGTAGATGAGCTTTATAACATCGGTGCCTCACCAATCCGAGGTTACAGCCTCCAAACAGAGAATGAATCAGACTTTCTTCACCAATGACATTATACTTCATTTCTCTCGCCAAGCTACTTATGATATAGGAGCGTTGTGATCCACTGTCTATTAAAACACGAACCCTTCGCTGCATATCACCATTGTACAGAATAGCAGCGAAGGACTGCAAGAACACTTCATTTGAGACACCAAACATCAAGTTATGATTAGTAGCAAGGAGATCTAATTCCGAAGAAGGACGTGCCACAACGTTTCCCTTTTCTACCTCTGATCTGACCGTGACTCTGCTACACATCACCAGAATGTGTCGGCCTCTACAAGAACTACACCTCGCCCGACATCGATTTGCAAGATGGCCCTTCTTGGTGCAGGCGAAACAAGAACCAGCCTGAGCCAGAAGCTTCCTTTTCTCATCAATAGACATGGTCACGGCCCTCTGACAGTCAGTGGTACTGTGTTTGCCTTCACAAAATAGGCACTGATTCGTAAGACTGAGATTGGCTAAGTCAGCTGCGGTAGCACATAGCTGAGTCTCGCAAGAAGAAGAATTTCCTCTATCCATCGGTTGCGAATTAGAAGTACCGAAACGAGTATTAGCAAGGGCCACACGCTCTTCCGCCTGTATTTCTCTCTTGACAAAAGTAATTAAATTATCCATCTGTTGCTCTAAGGTCCTATCACAATCTCCATTGGTACGCTCCCACTGCTTCAACGTTTCTAGTGGCAAACATGACTCTACTAACGGGAAGAGAATGGCAGCGTAATTATCGGATTTTATCTGCAACGATTCTAATGCACGTAATTGTGCTTCTAATCTGTCATAAAGTACTGACAGTTTCATGTTCCTATGATCAGTAACTAGTTTTAACAATTCCCTAATGTAATGTTGTACCAAGATATCCTTACGACCGAACCTCTCCTTCAGTGATTGAATCGCTTTCTCATAATTCTCGCCTGAAGGCGGAAAACTTTCTACAATGGACCTGGCCCTAAATTTAGGTACTGTAGCCTGCAACAGGTATTGGAATTTTTCCTCGTTACTAAGTTCCGGGTCGCTATCAATACGGGAAAACTGTGCCCAGAATCCAATCCACAGGGAGATCTCGCCACCGTATCTAGCCAATTCCAACTTCGGTAACCTAAGCCGATTTCTTCCCGAATCACATGACTCGGAAAGAGATCGTGCCACGTTTACTTGGGACTTCTTCAGTTCATCAACCTTGCCTTTCAGTGTACAATACTTCTCTTTGTATTCATCAACTGTCTCAAACTCTTGTAAGATTTCCTCGTCGGTACACTCACTTAAATAAAGTAAATCCTGTATATCATTATCGAGAGCCACAATATCGTCATACCTGATCTCAAGTACAGAAAACTTAGAGACAACTTCGTCTGCAGCGACTTTCTTACTAATCATTTCTATGACGGCGTTATAGTGCTTCGTGAATACTGACCTTAAAATTCTACGCTTCTTCAAGGCCGATTTCCAAATGTCTTCTTTTTCCACAGTCGTCATCGCGATGGCCGCAAAATAAAATAAAAACTACTCCGAAAGAATAGACGATATTCAATAACAACTGAACCTGATAGCACAAACAAGGTTCAGTGAAACATCAACTCCAATACAACAGACAAGTCCTGTCACGGTCGCCAAATGTCATATATCCTACGATTAAGCAGCTATCAGATATCCCCTTTATCCCTTTTCTATAAACTATACTTTATTATTCCGTCCCATACTATGTGAACAGATCTTCAAAATATACAGCTTTTTATTATAAAGGAGATTACACACAGAAACAAAACACACTAGCTCCTCCCAAAGAGGTCCAAGAAATACAATTAAAGTTCTGTGATTCACGCCGGTGCTGCCACAGGGGGCGCTGAAAAACGGATTGAATTCTTTAATGGCAATACTTAGCCTATATCTCAAAACTGAATATGTTACAGATGTGAAAACTGGTATTTGGAATATCCTTTACAAATAAAGAAGGAGGTACGCATTTTTTGTTTTCGGAAAATCCATTTAAAGAGCTGAAAAGGACTGAAAGGGGGTTGAATTCTTTGTATGAGGATACCTATACCTCAGAAACTGAAGGTATTAGAGACGTGAAAATTGGTCTTTGGAATAAATCTCCTTTAAAAATAAAGAAACACGTATTTAAAAAAAATTAACATCTGCAATTGATGAAATTAAATTATGGTTTCCTTCTGAGAACTTAATTTTTGACGTATTTTTTTGTTTCCCAAAAATCTACTTACGGGAGTTGAGAGAATTGAAAAATTGGGTAAATGTTTAAAATGAGTATATCTCAAAAACTTAACATGTACCACACGTGAGAATTGGTATTTGAATCTCCTTTAAAAAATAAAGAAATATATACTTATGTTTTCGGAAAATCCACATTGTGTGTGTTTGGGTGGGGGGAGGGTTTAAAAGAAGTGTTGAATTATTTTTATGAGGATAAAATAAAGAAATATATACTTTTGTTTTCGGAAAATCCACATTGTGTGTGTTTGGGTGGGGGGAGGGTTTAAAAGAAGTGAAGAAGGAGTTGAATTATTTTTATGAGGATATTTATATCTCAAAAACCGAAGATGTTACAGACGTTTAAGTTGGTAGTTGGAATCTCCTTTAAAAGTAAACACATGTTTTGTTTTCGGAAAATCCAATTAAGGGCGGAGGTGGTTGAAAAGAAGTGAAGGAGTTGTATTCTTTTTAATATATATATTTCAAAAACTGAAGATATTACAGACATGAAAATGGGTATTTGGAATCTCCTTTAAAAATAAACGTATTTTTTGTTTTCGGAAAATCCACTTAAGAAGGAAAAAAAATTGTAAAAGCGAGTTGAATTTTTAAAATGAGTATATTTACAGTATATCTCAAACTTAGCATGACCGGGCGAGTTGGACGTGCGGTTAGAGGCACGCAGGTGTGAGCATGCATCCGGCAGATAATGGATTCGAATCTCACTGTCGGCAGCCCTGAAGATGGTTTTCCGTGGTTTCCCATTTTCACATCAGGCAAATGCTGGGGCTGTACCTTAATTAAGGCCACGGCCGCTTCCTTCCCATTCCTAGGCCTTTTCTGTCTCATCGTCGCTATAAAACCTATCTGTATCGGTGCGACGTAAAGCAACTTGCAAAAAAAAACTTTTTTTTTTTTTTACTTCAGAGAGAACTACTTCTCACATGTACGATTCTATGTCGCATGATCCAGAGTTAGCTCTGCCAGAAGTCTGGTCATCTTAGCCCCAGAAGGTAATACCATAAACGTAGTTTACAAACACGTCCTGGGGTATGTGAAATTCAATTTTTCGGAGAGGTTTTATACTTTAGCTTCTTATTATTATTAATCTGTTTATCCTCCAGGTTCGGTTTTTCCCTCGGACTCAGCAAGGGATCCCACCTCTACCGCCTCAAGGGCAGTGTCCTGGAGCTTCAGACTGTGTCGGGGATACAACTGGGGAGGATGACCAGGACCTCCCCCAGGCGGCCTCACCTGCTATGCTGAACAGGGGCCTTGTGAGGAGATTGGAAGGGACAGACAAGGAAGAGGGAAGGACGCGGCTGTGGCCTTAAGTTAGGTACCATCCGGCATTTGGCTGGAGGAGAAGTGGGAAACCACGGAAAACCACTTCCAGGATGGCTGAAGTAGGAATCGAACCCCTCTCTACTCAGTTGACCTCCCGAGGCTAAGTCGACCCCGCTTCAGCCCTCATACCACTTTTCAAATTTCGTGGCAGAGCCGGGAATCGAACCCGGACCGTCGGGGGTGGCAGTTAATCACACTAACCACTACACCACAGAGGCGGTTATACTTTAGGGAGGAACGGTTACTTTTATCAAATTACGAAATCCACGTGAGCGAAGCCGCTAGTATATAGACTAGCAAATTAATGATGACTACGAAATATTTCTACGTTTCGTGTTTTTTGCGTTAATGTCGGCCAGACCTTCTACCCAAATACTAATTTCGTTCCGTTGTGCGGAGCGGATTTCCGCTGCTGTAAGTTGGCAGCACCTGGCAGAGACGACACATGTCCATATAGAGGTGATGTGAGTCAGCAAGCGCGCGACTGGTGTTGACAGTAAGTCACCTGACCTTTCAGCCGAGATGGGTGTTAAAAGTCCGGAGACCACATTTCCTCTTGGAGTCATATGTCGCTCGGCTCATTCCATGCGGTGCAGATGAAAGTGTAAATAAACGTGTTTGGAACGTTTATGATACCATATGGTCCTAGTGCCCTCCCTGTAGTGGTTAGTTCGATTCCCGGCTCTTCCACGACATTCGAAAAGTGGTATGCGGACTGCAACGGGCTCCACTCAGCCTCGGAAGGTGAACTGAGTAGAGGGAGTTCGATTCCCGCCTCAGCCATCCTCGAAGATGGTCTTCCGTGGTTTCCCACTTCCCTCCAGGCAAATCCCGGGAGGAAACCTAACTTAAGGCCATGACCGCTTCCTTCCCTCTTCCTTGCCCCTCCTTTCCAATCTTCCCATTCCCCTATCAGGCCCCTGTTCAGCATAGCAGGTGAGGACGCTTGGGTGAGGTACTGGTTCTCCCTCCCAGTTTCATCCCCCGACCAAATGTCTCACGCTCCAGGACACTGCTGAGTCCGAGAGAAAAACCAACCCTGGACGGTAAACTGATTAAATAAAGGAAGTGGAAGGAAGCGGCCATGGCCTTAATTAAGGTATAATCCCGGCATTTGCCTGGTGTGAAAATGGGAAACCACGGAAAACCATCTTCAGGGCTGCCAACAATGGGACTCGACCCACTATCTCCCGATTACTGGATACTGGCCGCACTTAAGCGACTACAGCTATCGAGCTCGGTGAGACAGTTTATTTCAACACTTCTGTGTTTTTATTATTATTATTATTATTATTATTATTATTATTATTATTATTATTATTATTATTATTATTATTATTATTATTATTATTATTATAAAACTGGGGTTAGACAAGGTGGTGGCTTTTCCCCAATACATTTTAACCGTAATTTAGAGAGTGTGCTTTTGAAAATACTTTTTTTTTTAACGTCGCACCAACTCAAATAAGTTACGTCTTACGACGATGATATAGGAAAGTGCTAGGAGTGAGAAGGAAGCGGCCGTGGCCTTTATTAAGGTACAGTCCAGCCAGCATTTGCCTGGTGTGAAAATGGGAAACCACGGAAAACCATCTTCATGGCTACCAACAGTAGGGTTCGAACCCACTATCTTCCCAATGCAAGCTCACAGGTGCATGTCCCTAACCACACGGCCAACTTGCTCGGTCATTTAGGACAGTCGGAAAAGGTACGTCTTAATAAATGCTCCTCATAAAACCTTTGCAAAAATAAAAACAGTATATATTTATAACATTAAGTACAAACGCCTCTTTTTTCATGCGGCTGAGTTGGTTGAGTCGCTGTCCTTCTGTGTCAGAGTTCGCAGGTTAAAATCCCGGTTTGGGTCGGTGGCCCTTAAAAGGGTGTTGTAATGGCAACAGCTCCATATTGTTGGATTCTGGCACGTTAAAAAACTGCTGCGGGACCAATTTCCGACACTCCGACATCTGTTAAGAACTAGTATTTGGGAAGGCAATACCGGTAATAGATGAAGACAAGGGCGTGTCCAGAGGTTGGGTGAGCGGGGTTGTCCAAGGAGTCCAGACACTCCAGGAGTTTTAACGAATGTACTTTCATTAACCACTTTATAATATGAAATGTATATTAACTTCCGGAATCCGCACGAATCCACCACTCTTACAAGAAGCCAAAGACACTAATTTTCCTTATTCCCTTTCCAGGGAATTGCTTGTTGTACTCCTGTTGTTGTGTAATAATGTTTTTAACTTTACTTTATTATCACTTATAATGTTAAGCTAGTAGTAAGTTCAACCTATAGTATTGTAAGCCGTAGTGTTAAGCATTGGAAATACTGTGTAGAGATGAGAAGAACGCAAGAATGAGGAATGTGGCCTGCAAGCACGAACTTCTTGTTCTACCCAGACAGATCGGCTCTTATCTGCTCTTATCTGCTACACGAGAACATTGACTCACTTTGCAGTTTGCTGGATTACAACTGACAAGAACGAAGAGCTGCCAGTAGAAGATAATATAAAGTCGCCCGGGTATTAGCGGAGTTGCTATGGTAACCATTGCGTCACTGGCTCTGCTGGTGAAAACCCCTTCGCCCCGTGCCACACCTGGCATGTGCATTCTTCTGATCTCCCAACTATACTTAAGTTGTGTATGAAATTTTATACGATAATTCTGAATGTAGAATGTTTAACTAGTAGTTCGTTCGTTCGTAATCTGTTTACCCTCCAGGGTCGGTTTTTCCCTCGGACTCAGCGAGGGATCCCACCTCTACCGCCTCAAAGGCAGTGTCCTGGAGCTTCAGACTCTGGGTCGGGGGATACAACTGGGGAGAATGACCAGTACCTCGCCCAGGCGGCCTCACCTGCTATGCTGAACAGGGGCCTTGTGTGGGGGATAGGAAGTTTGGAAGGGATAGACAAGGAAGAGGGGAGGAAGCGGTCGTGGCCTTAAGTTAGGAACCATCCCCGCATTTGCCTGGAGGAGAAGTGAGAAACCACGGAAAACCACTTCCAGGATGGCTGAGAAGGGAATCGTACCCCCCTCTACTCAATTGATCTCCCGAGGCTGAGTGGACCCCGTTCCAGCCCTCGTACCACTTTTCAAATTTCGTGGCAGAGCCGGGAATCGAACCCGGGCCTCTGGGGGTGGCGGCTAATCACACTAACCACTACACCACAGAGGCGGACGTTTAACTAGTTGTTGTCGTAAATAAGAGTAAATGGAAGAAATGCCAAACTCAGCTAGGGGAACCGTAGTCTCCATCTAACTCTCCTTGTTTTTAACATTATTAACATTGTAATGTTAAGCTAGTAGTAAGCTCAACCTATAGATTTGTAAGCACGTGGGTTCGAATCCCCGTCAGGAAGTCGTAAAATTTAAGAAACAAGATTTCCCCATCCGGAGGTGCATATGGCCCTGAGGTTCACTTAGCCTACACCAGAAATGAGTACCAGGTTAATTCTTGGGGACAAAGGCGGCAGGGCGTAGAGCTAACCATTCTACTGCATTACGTGTCGCGGTTAACGATGGTGGAAGCCTTTACCTTCCACTCCTCCAAGGGCCTTCATGGCCTGTACGTAGGTTGACTTCGTCTTGAACTAGTAGTAATTCTTGGAATATTATCTTTCCATATGTTTGTTTGTTTGTTTGTTGTTGCTGTTGGGTAATTATGTTAACTTTACTTTATTATTGCATTAGTGTAAGTGACCATTGCCACCGGGATATTTCCCATTTGCAATGTATTTGTTAATAATAATAATAATAATAATAATAATAATAATAATAATAATAATAATAATAATAATAATAGTAATAATAAATATTTTTGTTAGGTATTCCATACCACCTAAACTCTCCGGAAATTTGGACACTCACCAAAATAAAATTCTGGATGAAAACGTACCCGTAATGGGCCTCTCCCCCCACCCCACCCCGCCCAAACTGAAATCCTGGCTACGCTACTGAGCACTAATGGTGGTGGTGATTATTGTTTTAGGAGGAAGTACAAATAGACAAACATCCTTTATTAACACTAATCAAAGGTGGTGGTGGTGGTGGGGGGGGGGGGGAGGGGGAAGGCCAGACACTTCGAAGAATGAAGGAATCGGAAGAAAAAGAAGAAGACAAGGGCCACGAAGGACATAAAAATGAACGACTTCCTAGGCTTCGTAAATCTAGTAACGTCGGGTTGGGAAGAGGACAAGAATTGACCAAACGAGGTCGGACAGGAAAGGTGGAAGTGAGAACCTTGGCACAAGTAAATGGAAGAAATGCCAAACTCAGCTAGGGGAACCGTAGTCTCCAACTAACTCTCCTTGGTTTCCGCTTAGTCGCCTCTTACGACAGGCAGGGGATACCGTGAATGTTTTCTACCATCCCCACCCTTACAGGGATTTCACTGAAGTTCTTCAACAAGAATATGAAGAATTCGCTGGATAGCGACATGGAGGATTAAAGAAGCAAGGAAAATTCCAGATCTTGGACAGCGAACACCCAAGATTGCAATACTTAGTTTAGTTGAGACTCAGTGGATAGAATTAGCACTTTATAACTGAGGTAATGGTTATTCCTGTCTTTCCGACGCTTCTGAAAATGGCGTAGTCATGCTGGAATCGGTTTCTTCTTGGTGCGATTTAACAGCAACTCTTGCAGCTTGAATGTAGTTCAAGGCCAACCGGTCTTGAACCGGCGCGCCGGTGTACAGCTCCTAAACTGCTCCCAGTCTCAAACAGACGATGACGAGGCAGGAGACTTCTATGAGTCACTGTCTTGAAACTGTGTCAAAGAGAGTCTCAGAAGATTTTATGACAAGTTGGGAAAGATAACAACTCACCAGCAGCTTGTAACCACCACAAGAGTTCTGACAGGAAACTAATATCTAATATGAGGGAACGAACTGAGGTCCCGGCTCCATGACTGTGAGCTTTCCGGTTTCGATTCCCGCGGGGAAAGAATGGGAAGGATGGAAGTGGCTTGTATAGCACTCGTCACGGAAGGTTATACACTGAAAAGCAAATATCGCCTCCAACAAGATACTGAACCCTTGAACTTATCATTCCATCGTTGGACGTCTGCCTCGGCTGCTTCAGTAGAGCAATATCGTATACTCTTGGATCTTGGGGTAGTTACGAGTTTTTTCTGTCACTACATCGACCAAAAGGTAGGGTTGAGAGGAGACCATAACTACTTCAAACGAGGAGCAAAATTATACTGACTAAAATAGTTATTCAAATTAAATCACGATAAAATATTTTTTAATTAGCCAGAAAAATCACGTAAAATGTTAACAAGATGTTTTAAAGTAGTCACAATACATAACGTGAGTGTTACCTTTTTATTATTGTTTAACATTATATTTCAAAGAATGGAACGTAGTGTAAAATTCGTAGACAGCAAAAACAAGAAAACGAGAATAAACCTCAAAATCGGGCGTCATTGATCCAAACGATAACTGAGAGTTAATCCACACAATCCGTGAAAAAATCTGACTTCCAACAAGTAGAATTCCGGATTTACATTTAATTAAGGTTATCCACTAGTCTACTATCCTATCGGATATTGGACCCCCCTCCCCACACACACACACACGAATGTACCCTTAATCGAACCAAATCGACTATCAGCTGCTTTGGATAGGTTGTGAAATATTACTAGAAAGCATGGTGTTCATTACAAGTTAAGAGGAATTGTCACAATCAAAAATAAAATTCCACCATGTATTGTCATCTCGTGGCACCCTTAAATTACAGAAGAATCCCGATGCTGCAACAATGCATCGCCCCAAACAGATGTTCAGAAGGAACCAACAACACTTGATCCGATGGGATCTTACGTTACGTCGTCCTGAAGGAACAAAACTGCAAAATGCAGGAGTACATTAATTCATTATGCATTTAGAAGAAGTTAAAGAAAACTGATAAATCACTTGAAAATATTCTTATTAAACAAGCTTTCAGGTTATAAACCAATTAAGTCGTTAAATTTGTTAAATTACAAGTCCACAGTAAAACACACGAAAGGAAATCTTTCTAATTTTCTATAACTACGACTACGATTACAAATCTGTCTACCTACACTTGTCCCATTAACCTAAACTACAAGTGATTGGTAGATCAACGCCTCACATAAAATAAAGTGAATACCGAAAAATGAAAATAAAATATATTAAGAACTGATGAATCGAAACCGCATTCGCAGTGTAAATCTATGTATATAAAATAAGAGTTTTGTCTGTACATTGCTCAGAATTTGAAAAGAATGGTATTTCTGTATCGGTCATGTCCACAGTAACAAGGAAATGCTGTGTAGAGTAGTTACAAGATTTTGAGCAACTGAAAAAATGGCCTCGATAATGTTGTGAGATAGGCAGCAGGCAATGGTATAGTGATAAACGGGGTTAAAAGTCAGGTTGTGAGTTTCACAAATAGGAAAAGTCCTCCGAGTTTTAATTACTGCGTTGATGGGGTGAAAGATTCTTATGGGGATCACGGATCACTGTAAGTACGGTATATAACTGTTAACATAAGGAAAGATCTTCATTGGGGTAATCACATAAATGGTATTGTAAATAAAGGGTACAGATCTCTGCACATGGTTATGAGGGTGTTTAGGGGTTGTAGTAAGGATGTAAAGGAGAGGGCATAAAAGTCTCTGGTAAGACCCCAAAATAGAGTGTGATTCCAGTGTATGGGACCCTCTCCAGGATTACTGGGTTCAAGAACTGGAAAAAATCCAAAGAAAAGCAGCTCGATTTGTTCTGGGTGAATTCCGACAAGAGTAGCGTTACAAGAATGTTGCAAAGTTTGGGCGGGGAGACTTGGGAGAAAGGAGACGAGCTGCTCGACTAAACGGTATGTTCCAAGCTCTCAGTGGAGAGATGGCGTGGGAATGACATTAGCAGACGGATAAGTTCGAATGATGATTATATAAGGAGGAGATATAATATGAAGATACCGTTGAAATTCAAGAGGACACGTTGGGGCAAATATTCGTTTATAGGAGGAAGGTTAGGGATTGAGATAATTTACCAAGGGAGATGTTCGATGTATTTCCAAATCGTTTGCAGAGAGAGAGTAATGAAATGTGACATTGACTTAAATTGTAGCGATCCGAGGGCGCAGATCGTATATAACTAAAGTATGAATATTAGTGAAAGAATTATGGAAAAATATTCAAGTAGTGATGTCCAGGACAAGGATAAGGTAAAATAGGACTTAATTGGAAATACCAGATGGCATCAGTGCACAGATAACTGGTATATTCAGTAAACATATTACGTTTCAAAAGTAAACAGGAAAATACTATCATAAATCTGAGAGAGGAAATCCTAAATTCCTGAATGTATTGTGTCAAACTGATAAGACTATTTTTCCCAGACAAGAGAGAGCTTATCGATTTAGCGATGTAGCGGTGTAATTGCTGAAGGCCATTTTATGTAATGTATATTTTCATTTAGATCCTACTGTAGTAAAAAGGCTCCTGTATTATATGCAAATAATGGTAAGCATCCTTTTGAGTCCGAAGGTGCTTATGTTGCTTCTAGATAAGAAAATAACAGGACCTAACATAGAAACTTGTGGAACACTACATGCAGTCAGAAGTTCTTAATTTTCCACTCCATTTAATGATAGATACTGAAATCGGTTGGAAAGATAACATCAAGCTCATTGCAGAGCAATTTAGCGGAATCCAATATTCTCTTGTTTGTTTGGAAGAATTTTATGTTCTGTAGTATCAAATGCTTTTTAAAAATTGATGAATATACCTGGAGTAAATTTACCTCAGCAAAAGCACTGGTAGTTGAAGAATGATTTCTGAAAGCTTCATCTGTATTTTAGGCTTATGGAAGTTCTTCAGGACCGTTGGACCAATTGGTTACAACCTTGTTGTCCAGTAATTGCTCCCCATGCTGTAGTCTCTTTGCGTCCATCCATCGGTGGGGCAAGTTTAATAGTCAGGGGGAGGATTTTGATAACATGTCATCATTTGGTTCACAACAGACATTGCTAACTTGTACAGAAATCGTCATCATAGTTCCCACACCGGGCGAGTTGGCCGTGCGGTTAGGAGCGCGCAGCTGTGAGCTCGCATCCGGGAGATAGTGGGTTCGAACCCCACTCTCGGCAGCCCTGAAGATGGTTTTCGTTGTTTTCCATTTTCACACCAGGCAAATGCGGGGGCTGTACCTTAATTAAGGCCACGGCCGCTTCCTTCCCATTCCTAGGCCTTTCCTGCAGGGGCGGCCGTAACTTATGTGCTGAAGTGCTGCAGCACATTGCCTATTTGAAAAATAAATTACTTTTAAAATATTATCTGCAATCAAATATAGTGCACTGAAAAAGACTCAGCCAGAGAATAGAAAATTATTCGACTCCCCTCTCAGCCAGGTAACTAGTCGTGTGCTCCACGCCGGGTGACAGTGCTGGGCTGTGCGATCACAGCTCAGCGAGAATTTCTAAGCTTTTTGCCAGAAGGCAGGAACTCTGCCTTTTGCGCACGCGTGCCCACCTTTTCCGACAGGCTGTGGAAACAACAGCCAAGACCGACAAGACATCACTTCACAGTGATTCTACGTTCGACCACAGAGAGGCAGCACCAGTCACACTTGCATTACGACGGAAATGAGAAAGTGGCATGTGGCACCCTCTTGACTCAGCGGTAGTATTTAAGAGGGGATCGCTCAAAGCAAACGGGAAAAGAAAATACTGTAGAGCTGTACTCACCAGGTCTTTTAATACCAAAGACGATAGAATACTCCCAACCTCCCCATTCCATAGTAACCACCTTTGTAAATCGATGAACTATAAAAATTGGACTTTTTATGTTGTCAAAATAAGGACATGATATTGTGATTTTCTTTCATAAAAATGTCTAGTTTATAAATGTCACTATGAAACATAACACGTAATTTTACATTACGCCGTTGCTGGTTTTATTTCAATGATGTTGGTGACATCGGGAAGTTCTGTTTTCACACCGCAAGTGTTTGAGTTCATGAATATTTTGCCATTGCAGGCGTTGTTGTGTGTTTAATTATATAGTTTTATAGTTTTTTATGAGGAATGTGTATCTGTGTTGGGGTTGTTTGTGTGTTTGTTCAGTGTGGAAAACTCAGTGGAGTACATCCCTAACTTTGCCAGGATAAATAAAACATATTACTATTACTATTACTACCGATATGTTTCGCAATATTTTATGGAGGGGGGATGGGTTACAGCACACTGCTTTCCTGTCCCATCGTCGCCATAAGACATATCTGTGTCGGAGCGACGTAAAGCAAGTAACATATTTCCCACATTGTAAAAATGCTAATTTGTTAGGTCTTTTTTTGTTTTTATCATTTTTGTTCTTTTAGATCATTTTCTAAAATTATATGTCATTATTGGTCATATCATGGAATTTATTACACTATTTTATCATATTTGAGTAATTTATTATACTTTCTTACAGAGATAAGGCTTTCTGCAAATGTTGTTATTCTGTACTGAGTAATAAACAAGTTACAAGATTGTGAGCAACTGCAAAATGACTTCGATAATGTTGTGAGATGGACATAAGGCAATGGTATCACGATAAACGGGGATAAAAGTCAGGTTGTGAATTTCACCAACAGAAAAAGTCCTCTCAGTGTTAATTACTGCGTTGATGGGGTGAAAGTTCCTTTCGGGGATCATGGTAACTACCTCGGTGTTAATATAAGGAAAGATCTTCATTGGGATGATCACATAAATGGGATTGTAAATAAAGGGTACATATCTCTGCACAAGGTTATGAGAGTGTTTAGGGGTTGTAGTAAGGATGTAAAAGAGAGGGCATATAAGTCTTTGGTAAGACCCCAACTAGAGTATGGTTCCAGTGTATGGGGCTCTCACCAGAATTGCTTGATTAAGGACCTGAAAAAATCCAGAGAAAAGCAGCTCGATTTGTTCTGAGTGATTTCCGACAAAAGAGTAGCGTTACAACAATGTTGCAAAGTTTGGGCTGGAAAAAAATTGAAAGAAAGGAGACTAGCTGCTCGACTAAGTGGTATGTTTCGAGCTGTCAGTGGAGAGATGGCGTGGAATGATATCAGTAGACGAATAAGTTTGAGTGGTGTCTTTAGAAGTAGGATAGATCACGATATGAAGATGAAGCTGAATTCAAGATGATAAATTGGGGCAATTATTCATTTATAAGAAGGGGAGTTACGGATTGGTATAACTTACCAAGAGAGATGTTCAATAAATTTCCAATTTCTTTGTAATATTTTAAGAAAAGGCTAGGAAAACAACAGATAGGGAATCTGCCACCTGGGCGACTGCCCTAAATGCGTATCAGTGGTGAGTGATTGAGTGATGTTTGAGGATTTTGATTGGTTTTGGATATTATCGCAACTTTAAGTGAGGATGAATACGGAGACCTGAAAATCTTCACAACGCTTTGTCAATCTGGGGACTAAAGAAACTTTGTTCTCCCCTTACTTCTTGGAAATGTCCACATTCCAGGACAGAGAAGTCTTCCTTGTGAACAGTCGAGATTTTCTTCAGAAGACGTGAAGCAAAGTCCTCTGCGAAACGTAAAGAGTTTCACCTTGTTTTCTTGACATGGGAACAGACCAAAAGCATATTATAATGACCACAACATAAATATAGGCTATACCAACTCGACTGGTAAATTTATTGTTAAACTTCATTTAAAATTTATGTCATTTTTTAAAGTTTTTGGATCATTTTACTGGATTTTTCCCGTCGTTTTATAGATAATCTTTTAAACATTTTTATGTCATCAAAATCCTGGCGCTACTAATAACCTTCGGTTTGCTGATGACACCGTGAAGCAGAGCTCCCAGACGAGCTGGGCAGAATAAAGTATGAAGCCTAGAATATGGATTACGGATAAGTCAAAGCTTACGGTAATTGATTGGAGGAAATGAGGTTCATCTCAAAGGCGGATGAAGGGATTACAAGTTGTTGATAACTACAACGTAAGTTTACTTGCAATTACTGATCAGCGCTTCAGGCAGTTTGGAGAAGGAGATCAAAAGAAGATTGACTTTAGAAAGGTCACTAGGAGTAATCTGTAAAAAAATCTTGCAAGGCAGAGTTGCAGCGAAACCTGCATTAATCTTTAGCAGCCGAATAACTGGTTATATGGGAAAAAAGCTTATAATGAAATAACACGCCGATAGAACAAGTCACAGATTTGGGTAGTGTAATTACCTCTGAAAACAGGTCCCTTTCGGAAATCAATAAAAGAATAGTGGTAGCAAAACAAGCCTTCCGAAATAAGAAAAACAACCATCTCACTTTGGAGACCAGAAAATCATTTTTCAAGACTTTGTTTGGAGTGTACTACTCTATGGATTAGAAACCTGGACGTTAGGTAAACAGGAAGAAGGAAAAGTTGAGGAGAAGAATTACAAAAACAAGTTGGATGGATAAAAAACCAAATGTTGTTGTAAAGAACGTAAAAGAGGATCGATGTTTATTAAATATGATAAAGGAGAGGAAAATAAAGTTCCTTGGACACGTACTGGAACATGACTCTTCTCCAAACCATCATTGAAGGTAAAGTACTGGGAAACAAACCCAGGGGACGTCCAAGGATGTCATACATCAGGAACTCCTTCGATGAACTGGAATGTGGTTCATAAAGCAACATGAAGAGGCTCGCAGAAGATCGTCAGATGTGGCTACAGCGACAAAGCATTGCCTTTCGTAGATGATGGTGATGATATCTCAAACCACCGATTGTTTTTTGTTGTTATATCCTCAGAGTGCGGGGAGTAGGAGAAGGTGGAGTAAAAGTCAGTTTCTCATTACTTAGTCTGTAATGATATACACTGACTTAGCAAATGTCATGGAATAGTCACCTAATAGCGCGTGGGGCCTCCTCTGGCCATGCGAACTCCAGTGAGAGTGAGTGGACAAGTCTCTGGTAGTCCTCTGGATGCAGCTGACACCAAATCGTTTGCAGAGCGGCCGCCTATGCTGGTCTGTTCGTGGGTGCAGGATCAATGGCACAGAGCTTGCGTTCCAGGACATCCCAGATATGCTCGGTAGGGTTCATATCAGGGCTGTTGGGTGGCCATGGCAGTCGTTGGACCTCCGCTGCATATTCCTGGAACCATTCCCGGGCGACGTGGGAGCGATGTAGCGGCGCGTTATCATCTTGAAACACCGCAGAACCGCCTGGGCGCTGGAAGGCCAAAAATGGGTGGAGATGGTCTCCGAGCAGCTCAACATACCGCGTACCATTCAAAGTCTCTTCCAGAAAAACTAGGGGGCCCATTCCATACCAGGAAAATGCACCCCAGACCGTAACAGAGACACCAGCGCCCTGGACCACACCTTCGAGGCAGACGGTATTCATCGCTTCATGTGGTCTGCGCCATACACGGTGCCTCCCATCGGCATGGTGCAGTTGAAATCGTGATTCGTCCGACCATATCACGTTACGCCATTGTTCCAGTCTCCATCCCTGGTGACTGGCGACAAATGCGTGTCGTTGTGCCCGATGAGGTTGGGTTAACAGTGGCACCCGTGTGCGGCGCCGGTTCCCATACGCCATAGAACCCATGTTCCTACGCTACGGATTGTCCACTGGGAGACGTGTCTAGCACGGCCTGTGTTGAACTGAGCCGTGATTCGTTGCACGGTTGCCCGTCTGTCACTATTGACAATCCGTGTCAGATGTCGCCGGTCACGGTCATCGAGGGTGGCTGGACGGCCGGTCGTTCGTCTGTTGTGGACGGTGACACCCGTATTCAACCATTCACGATACACCCTGGACACGGTTGATCGTGTGAAGCCGAATTCCCGCACCACGTCCGAAATTGCACTTCCCATCCGTCGGGCACCGGCCACCATACTCCGTTCGAACGGTGTCAGCTCACGACACCTGTCACATGTACAGCCACTGCTCACAAGGTCCCCTATACAACTGCCGCTGGCACAGGGGGCGTGTGGTGCGCAGACAACACACCTGCGCATCAGTGCTCCGCTATCCCATGACATTTGCTCAGTCAGCGTATAAAGAGAGATTGTGAGTTTGTTTGTATGTAACGGGTGATGTTAGAAACTAGTGGACCGATTTTGAAATGATGATGATGTTGTATGTTGTTTAAAGGGACCTAACAGCTAGGTAATCGGTCCTTAATGGCACGAGATGCAACGAAATGAAAATTAACCACTGACTAGAATATAAAACGAATAATGATGAAAAAAAAAATGATCGTGAAACAAAAACAATCAGTGGATCCAATTCACAATGTCTTAATTACTGGGATGTTATTCATTATCTAAAGCGGTCCATAATCCAGGTCATCGGCCCCTCTTAATGGTACAAATCACTTTTTTTTTGTTAGGGGCTTTACGTCGCACCGACACAGATAGGTCTTATAGCGACTATGGGATAGGAAAGGCCTAGGAGTCGGAAGGAAGCGGCCGTGGCCTTAATGTACAAATCACTGGAAAAGCAGAACCATACCTATTGTGGCAGTAAGCACAGGTAACGTAAACTCATGGTGTTTCTCGCATGGTAGTACTAATCACAGAAAATGAACACGCATGGTATGTCACACACAATGGCACCAATTACAGGTAACATAAACCTATGGTGTTTCGCACATAAGGGTACCATTACGCACAAGCAACGCAGACCCGTGATGTTCCTTACATATTGGGAATAATCACGGGCGCCGGTATTCCTCACATAGTGGTACTACTTTTTTTTTTTTTTTTTGCTATTTGCTTTTACCGACACAGGTAGGTATTATGGCGACGATGGGATAGGAAAGGGCTAGGAGTGGGAAGGAAGCGGCCGTGGCCTTAATTAAGGTACAGCCCCAGCATTTGCCTGGTGTGAAAGTTGGAAACCACGGAAAACCATCTTCAGGGCTGGCGACAGTGGGATTCGAACCCACTATGTCCCGGATGCGAGCTCACAGCTTCGCCCCCTAACCGCACGGCCAACTCGCCCGGTGTGGTGGTACTAATCATAAGCAATGAAGATCTAAGGTGTATCGCACATTATACCAACGCCCACAGGCAACACAAACCCATGGTGTTCTTCATATAATGGCACTACCACTCTCATAAGGCCAACCCCTGGTCCACGTCGCTGGAGGTGGCCAACGGCGTGAAGTAGGGGATTTCCTGTAGGAGTGATGTACCTTCAGTGTTCCCCATGACCGCTACGGTAGCTGTGAAGGCCCTACAGGAACCCTGAAAAGTGATGACTAACGGTGCTCTGGTGAAGACCTCAACGGAAGCAACGGAGAAGGAGTCCTTTGGTACGGCGAAGCTGGCGGAGGAGGCAACCCTTCTTCTTGGGGATAAATAAAGAAGAAACCACTGCCTTGTGGTAAAGAGCGATCTTTAAAGGCTAAGGGAGATAAACCCTACAGAAAAATCCTGCGGTCTAGCGCAGACAGGACTTAGGGTGTTGTGTGCTAATAACTTGCACACCTGAATTAAACCTATTACAGAAACCAGACGAAATTTGAGACATTTTGTCGAGGCCCTATGTTACACCTGGAATTAAAGGAAATAAGTCACCCTCAGGCTACGCAGATACACGGGCGCCGTGGTGTTTCTCATAAAGTGCTACTACTCAGGTAACGCAGACCTATTCTGAACAACCCCCTGTGATTGGGGGGGGGGTAGAATAAGACCCACGGTATCCCCTGTCTGTCGTAAGAGGTGACTAAAAGGCTTCCGAAGGGCTCTCAACTTGGGAGCGTGGTTTGGCGGCCACGGGGCCCTTAGCTGAGTCCTGGCATTGATTCCGCTTACTTGTGCCAGGCTCCTCACTTTCATCTACCCTATCAGTCTTCCCTTGGTCAACTCTTGTTCTTTTACCCACCCCGGCGGTATTACAGCACTCGAGGCCTAGAGAGCCTTTCATTTTCACGCCCTTCGTGGCCCTTGTCTTCCTTTGACCGATGTCTTCATTTTTTGAATTGCTCTCTAATTAGAGGATGGTTGCCTAGTTGTACTTCCTCATAAAATAATAATTACCTCCACCACCACCCATCCTGAACACAGTGGAACCGACGGGTGAAAGACATCCGATGACCATGATGACAACCGACGCCCAGACCCGTAGTGTTCTTCGCATAATGGGACTGCTCCCATGTAACGTAGACTCATGGTGTTCCGCACGTGATGGTGCTAATCACGAGTATTCTCATGGTTCTAATATCATCTTCCCTTAATCACCCCTTTTAGTCGTCTCTTACGACAGGCAGGGGATAATGGTGGGTGTGCCGGCCCCGTGGTGTAGGGGTAGCGTGGCTGCCTCTTACCCGGAGGCCACGGGTTCGATTCCTGACCACCGGGCGAGTTGGCCGTGCGCGTAGAGGCGCGCGGCTGTGAGCTTGCATCCGGGAGATAGTAGGTTCGAATCCCACTATCGGCAGCCCTGAAGATGGTTTTCCGTGGTTTCCCATTTTCACACCAGGCAAATGCTGGGGCTGTACCTTAATTAAGGCCACGGCCGCTTCCTTCCAACTCCTAGGCCTTTCCTATCCCATCGTCGCCATAAGACCTATCTGTGTCGGTGCGACGTAAAGCCCCTAGCAAAAAAAAAAAAAAGATTCCTGACCAGGTCAGGGATTTTTACCTGGACATGAGGGCTGGTTCGAGGTCCACTCAGCTTACGTGATTAGAATTGAGGAGCTATCTGACGCTGAGATAGCGGCCCCGGTCTCGAAAGCCAAGAATAACGACCGAGAGGATTCGTCGTGCTGACCACACGACACCTCGTAATCTGCAGGCCTTCGGGCTGAGCAGCGGTCGCTTGGTAGGCCAAGGCCCTTCAAGGGCTGTAGTGCCATGGGGTTTGGTTTGGCTTGGTTTGTATTCTTCGTCTGCATCTCCCACCCACAGGGAGTTGTGTGTTTGGTCCGCGAGAGCCATTTTATTTCGTTCAAGTCCGCCGGCAAACCGGTTAGGTCCCCCTCGCCGCCACCTGGGACGCGCCACGTGGCAGTATCACCTCTCGGTTCATGGAATTTCAAAATGTCTTTCACTATTTGAAAAATAATGTCATTCTAGTTAACATAGGCTATGTATCATCCCACAATATCAAAGGGTTGCTGCGAGAACCGTGATTTAACCAAAAGATGGCACCAATAATAAAACCCAAAGTTTATTTATTTTTTGCTAGTGGCTTTACGTCGCACCGAAACAGACAGGTCTTATGGCGGCGAAGGGATAGGAAAGGGCTAGGAGGGGGAAGGAAGCGGCCATGGCCTTAATTAAGGTACAGCCCCAGGATTTGCCTGGTGTGAAAATGGGGAACCACGGAAAACCATCTTGAGGGCTGCCGACAGTGGGATTCGACCCCACTATCTCCCGGATGCTAGCTCACAGCTGTGCGCCCCTAACCGTAAGGCCAAAGTTTATTTGGTTACGTGTCTGGTTTTTTTTTTTCACGTAAAGAACTACTTGACTGGTGAAGCTCAAATTGGCCAGTCTTACTGCTAATAGCTTTGGTTAACACACAGGCTACTTACTATCATATTATCTGTTAAGGGGGTGATGTAGCGAAATAAAATCTGATGCAAGTCAGAGGGGAAAAAATTGCTCTTGAGACCCTTAAAATTGAATCCGCTGCCTAAACTGTTAGTCCTATAGAACAACGGAGCGCGCGGAGTGTAACTATTTGATTTCGCAGAAAAATGTTATAAAAATTGTCTTTATATCTCTTTTCGTTTTCGAGAAAATAGTTTTGCTGTGTTTCGGCGCATCCTTGGCCTCTTCGTCTTCTTTACTTTCAGGTAAAAATTTCTTGACGGACCCTGCTCAAATTTGGCAAGCATACAACTACTGTAGAACCTTTGGTTAACCCACTAGTATTCAAACTTTTTGGTTTATGTACCCCCAAAATTCATTTTTTTCAACGTTCGTACCCCCGAAGTACTAATATATTGCGATTATATCAGAAATAACAAGTATGCCAAATATTATTAACTATAATCATCATCATCATCATCATCATAATAATCATCCCCAGCTTATCCCGCTTGTTCAGAATCTCTCCGCGCATCGAGGCATGATAAAATTGTGGCCGGCAATTTTAAGGTTGCATGCCCACGTCTCATGACACCATGGGATTTTCAACCCAGTCTAGCAACACCAGGAATCAAAGCACGGTCATCGGGATGACAGGCAAGCAGCTAAGCCGCTTCAGTAATAACAGTAATGGCATTCTATATAATCGGCAATGGAAACCTCGCAACTCGTTCGGAGTAAAGTTACGGAGGATGTTCAAAACTGAGCGGTCAGCAATGACTGGAGAACTGTTCCTGGCATTGTCATTACTTAATGATAGCCCAGTTATTCGACCATTGGAGTTTTCTGAACCCTTCTCGCGCAATGCGGCAAGCCTTCACAATGGAGATGGAGAAACGTGGTTTTATCGTGAGCGTTGTTACGAGGTTTTCATTACCTAGCAACGAATTTCATTAATGCAAAAATGAAATGACGTATGGCTTTTAGTGCCCGGAGTGTCCCAGGACATGTTTGGCTGGCCAGATGCAGGTCTTTTGATTTGACGACCGTAGGCGACCTGCGCGTCGTGATGAGGATGAAATGATGATGAAGACGATACATGAACTTCATGAAGACGTGCCAGCGAAATTAATCAATTATGGTTAATATACCCAACCCTGCCGGGAATCGAACCCGGGACCCCTGTGACCAAAGGCCAGCACGCTAACCATTTAGCCATGGCACTATTGCATTATATACACTGCTACTGGAAAAATAAATACCGGGCGAGTTGGCCCGTGCGGTTAAGGGCGCGCATCTTTGAGGTTGCATCCGGAAGATAGTGGGTTCGAACCCCAAAGTCGGTAGCCGTGAAATTAGTCTTCCGTGGTTTCCCATATTCTGTTGTGAACGGCGGCTCACGACGCGCCTTCCGCGTATTAACGAGAGAGCGAACGGGTTCGAATGGGATTCGAATCCGCGAACTCCAGGGTAGAAAGCCTGTGATTTAAAAGTAGCAGGCATATGAACGCATGTATATATGAAGGGAAATGATAGGAGAGTTTGTGTATATTCATAACTCATAATTCATAAATGACAGTAATAATAATAAGAGAAATAACAGAATATTTCAAAGAAGGATTTAGAATATTCGATGTTGCTTTGGGAGCTCGTAAGCCAAGAGCTTTGTGTCTCAATATTGTGGAACAATGTGTAAGTCAAATGCGCACCTCTTTTGGGTTAGAAATATACAGTCACGTGTAAGAGACGTAGAAACAGCTTCCAAATGTTCTAGAACAATGTGTGTAATGCAACGTGACAGGGTGGTTCCGTGCGCAACAACCAATCGGAGAACAGTGCAGTTGTGACGTGAACTAGTGACTTGTGGTGGTGGTGGTATATGAATCAGTAGGATTATTGGAGAAAGAATAGAAGAAACTATATAACTGGGTAACTTGTAAAGGACGAGTTGACTGCCGTAGGGGAAGCACGTACGTGCCTCTCGCTGCGCTCTCTCTCTCCTTTCACCGAGAACTTCGAGAGAATACACTACCTGTCCCAGCCGGTTACCGCCTCTCGGTACCTAGGGTTAGATAGGGATTTCGTGGCCCAGGGACCCCCGTAACAAGGGATAATCCCGCGTCCACTAGCTCGATTTCGTATGTCCCAACAGCTACACACACGGGACCAGGCTTGTTTTTCAGAAAAGAGCAATGTCACGCTTCGTAAAGAGCAATTTGTCGGCAAGCCTGGAACCATACAGACAAAACTACAAGAACTTCCAGCAATGACTGAGAGTGAGGAGCTGTCGTTTTTACGGCACTCTGACCACTCTACGGCCGTCAGTACATCAGCGGAGGGCAATGCGCAGTTATCACAGCGCCGCCCCCCGCCAAACACTCCCACCGGCAATATATTGTTTAATAATAATATATTGAATATGAATATGTCTGCAGGGTGGAATGCTACAAGCGCGCATAGCTTGTCACTACCGGTCCTCGCTCGGGTCAATGACCCGGCCGAGCGGGAGCTGGAGGTGACTCAGCGCCTAGCTAGCTCCGAGAGCAGGAAACGAAATGTGCAGGAGCTGGGAGCAGACTTTACCCCTGACTCCCAGCAAATAAACCTGACGGGAAACGTTTACCTGACGGGGCAAGCTGTGCGTAACTATGCGTGCGCCACCACCACCACTACTACCTACACCACGACATCTCCGATTACCACCCCGTCAGTACAAGCCAGCTCGCACATACCAGTGCAGCCGCTCCCCAATCGGCCGGCCAGCCACAGGGCTGACCCCCGAAATAAGAGCAGGCGAAGCCTGGAAGTTGAGCTGGAGTGCGTGACGTTGTGCTCGGGCGACCGGGAACCGAGGCTAGCCCCTGATGTGCCGGAACCCGAACACGGGAAGGAACAGTCGTATGGCTCCACTGAGCTAGCGGCTGCGGAGCAACACGTAAACAAAATGGAGGCTATTCCTCCCCCCAACACGAACCGAACCCTCAAACCCAACCCAGTGGTCAGCCAGTCGGACGCCGGGAAAGCGGGACCCAGTTCCGCAAACCCGAGCGCGAAGACAACAGCGCACAAGGGAAGGAAGAAGAGGGCGAAACGGACTCGGCGGATGGCGCCAACTACAGTCCAACCCCCACCCGGGCGAGCGGGAAACTCGGACTCGGAGTCGGACGAGGCCCCACTGGTGATCGACCTTTCAGGCGCATCCCGGGAGGCCGAATCTGAGAGCTCCGAGGGAGAGGGACCCAGCCAGCACGGGGTGACCGAACCCGAGGTCCCAGCCACCCAGCCGGGAAACCAGGGTGACGGCTTCAGGGAGGCAAAAGGGAGGAAGAGGGGGAAGGGAAAGGGGAAAGGAAAAGTAACCCAGCCCCTGAGCCGCAAGGCCCAGGCAGGCGGGAGAAATAAGCCAAGTACCCGAGTCGATAGTAGCACCGAAACATCTATCGGCTCAACCCAACCCCAGCACTCCACACACAAGAGGCAGACTCGTCAGAGCCCACCTCCACCACCACAACAGAAGAAACAGATCACCCGTAAGGGGTCAACCCCCCCACCCCTTACGGTCTACACCACCAACACCAAGACACTCGAAACGGAGCTCCTCAAAAAGCTGCCGCATGAAGAGAGAAAATATTATTTCTCTAGGCCGAGAGTAGACGCACATTTAGCGATTCGGCTGCACATGACGAGCTTTGAGAGCTACGAAACCGCTATCGAGGTGCTAAAACGGCTGAATATTACATTTGTAAGAATATTGCCCAATAGCACTATGAAGCGGTTCGTAGTGAGGACCCCCGTTAACGGAAGTAATGCGGACGAAATCCAGCTTGCATTGAAAGCTCAGGATATCCCCGCATTCTCCGTTGTGCGGATGCGAGCAGGGAATAGGCCAGCCAAGGGCAACCTATTCCTAGTTGCAGTGGCGGACACCCCAGACGCGGACAATCTGCGGAAAATGCGGATGCTCGCGAACATGCTGGTGTCGGTCGAGCCATACCGCCCCCCAGCCACTGGCCCCCAATGTGGAGTGTGTCAGAGGCATGGCCATCCAGGGGCGGCGTGCCGACTGGAGCCCAGATGCCGCAGATGCGCCGCCTCCCACTTGTCCCGCGACTGCCCCCACGGCAACGACCCCGCGTACTCTAAGTGCGCTAACTGCGGGGGAAAACACGCGGCCAATTTTAAAGACTGTCCTAGCCGCAAGGACTACGAAGCCGCTCATAAAGGCAAAGGGCCAAAGGGTAATAAGCGTGGCAACCCTAAGGCCCAAGCAGGCCCCTCAGGCACAGGCGCTTCACGCAAGAAGAACCCAGGCCCATCAGGTACAAAGGACCCTTCAGGTCTCGCAGGCCCGCCAGGCACAAAGGGCCATAAGCAAGGTCCTTCAGACAACCAGCGCCCATCAGGCGGAGGCATTTTAAATTTCAAGCCCGTACGGACGGTAGGCAAACAAAACCACGGGCCCTCAGCCCAACCAGCCCCCACCACCGTCCGAGCTAAGACCTCAAACGAAAATAACAAGAAGGCCCAGCCCCAAGAAAACAAACAAAGGCAGGTTAAGTCCACGCCAGCACTTCCCGAGCTACTAGAAGGCCCACCCCATGCCAGCTCCACCCCCCGCAGAGAACCTGCCGATAGTCAGCCGGCATCCGCACCACCACCCCCCTCGCCCTCACCTCTCACCACACCAATCTCACCAACAACACAGCTACAGGCACAACAGCCAGCGGGGAACATGGCAGTAAAGGCGTTCAGGGAAAGGATAGAAGAAATCCTGAAAACTTTCTTTCCGAACCTGAACCTGTCGGTAGCCATAACCACTGGGGTTATGATGGCCAACATGCTCCCCTACCCCTGGCTAAGGGACCTGGCTAATGCAATCTCCGAACTCCTAACCCCGGATGGCTGAACAACCCAACGAAGATAATAATAATAATAATAATAACAATAACACGCAGGAGCTTCGAGTTCTAATATGGAACTGCCAGGGCGTCAGATCTAGGAAATATGAACTCGAAGCCTTCCTAGCCGCGAACTCAATACACGTAGCTCTCCTAACAGAGACCTTCCTCCCTCCGGGGAGGAAGTTCACTATAAGAGGCTATAAAATGCACAGAAGCGATAAGGCTAACAAAGTTGGAGGAGTGGCAGTCCTGGTAAGGAAGGACATCAAGCACATGGAGGTAGACATACCAGAGCTGGTCACGCTAGAGGCATGTGGAATAGCCCTACCAGTGCAGGGAACACTCATAAATGTAATAGCAGCATACTCCAGACCGACAAGCCTTAACACTCAGGACATAGAAACAGTACTAGGGCTAAATCGAAACACAGTGCTAGGAGGGGACTTAAACTCGAAACACGCCACCTGGGGATGCCTGAAACCAAACCCAGCAGGCACAAGGCTGTATGACCACATGCTATCCCAGGACTATGTGGTAACAGCCCCCAGTGAGCCCACGTTCCTAGCACCGAACGATCACGTATCCGACATACTTGACATAGCCCTATTGCGACATATTCCTCAAAGGCATAGCATTAAGGTAGTGAACGACCTGGGGTCGAGGCACCAACCAGTGATATTTACACTAGATGCGAACCCAGAGGAATATGAGAAAAACCCCAGACGCCGGCTCAACTATAAAGCAGCCAACTGGGGCAAATTCGAACGCAAGCTAGACACACTCCTACAGGGAAGCGAAGGCATGCAAATAGACAGCACAGCCCAAATTGACGAAGCAGTCAAAACCCTCGTAGAAGCAATTCAAACAGCCACAACTGCGAGCATACCGCTAAGCAAACACAGAGAAACACCTCTTTTCGAGATTCCAGCGCACATAAAAGAGTTAATACGCAGGCGCAACAGCCACAGGCGTAACTGGGCTCGACATCACAGAGACGAAGACCGCGAGATGAAAAACGAACTAAACACGGAAATACAAAAGCAACTACTCGAATACAGGTCGGAAAAGTGGAACAACCACCTCAAACTTTTCGACACCAACACCAGGCCAGTGTGGAACTTAGCGAGACACTTCACGCGAGAACCACACACCATCCCTACCATCAAGGGACCTAACGGCCCGGTATACGAGAACCGTGACAAAGCCGAAATCATAGCGGACTCCATAGAGGCGGCTTTCACCCCAAACGAAATACCATCTGACCCAGCCTTCATCAGGCAAACTGAGGCAAAGGTAGCAGAATTCCTTGAAAACGCACCTAAGCCGGAGGTTAAGAGGACAAATATACACGAAATTAAGTGGATTATAGGTCATCTTAACTCCAAGAAGGCGCCAGGCCCAGACGAGACCCAGAACATAATAATTAAGAAATTAACTCACAAAGCCCTAACACTACTTACCAGCATCTTCAATGCAATGTTCAGACTACAATACTACCCTGAACAATGGAAAAGGGCTAGGATCCTCGTATTTGGAAAACCAGGCAAAGACAAGTCAGACCCCAACAACTACAGACCCATCAGCCTTCTGGACGCCCTCAGTAAAGTATTCGAGAAAATACTACTGAAAAGGTTAATAGGGCATATCAAGGAAAAAGGCATAATTCGCAACGAGCAGTTTGGCTTTAGGAACGCACATTCTGCCCCACAACTGCTCACTCGATTCATAGAACAAGCCACCATAGGTCTCAACAAACGAAGAGACACAGGAACGGTTTTCCTTGATATCCAGAAAGCATTTGACAAAGTCTGGCACGAAGGCCTACTAGCGAAACTAATAGACCACGAATTCCACCCAGGCTATATAAGACTTATTAAATCTTATCTGGAGGGCCGAGAGTTCAAAGTAGACGTACATAACACGCTGTCAAGTACTCGCAGGATTAGAGCGGGCGTAGCCCAAGGGTCCCTTATCGGCACAATCCTCTTCGTCCTGTATACAAACGACATGCCTACGACAGAACTCACTACCACACGCCTCTACGCTGATGACACCGCTATCTCAGTTCAACATCCACAGCTAGCGTGCGCTCGAAAGAGGCTCCAAGTAGCACTAAGAACTCTCGAGCCTTGGCTAACGAAATGGCGCATCAAGGTCAATGCTGACAAGTGCCAAGCAGTGCTGTTCACTAAGAAGAACAGACTCACACGCAAACCAGTCAACATAAAAGCGCTAAAGCTTTTCAACGAAGATATAGTGTGGCATGACAAAGTCAAATACCTTGGAGTAGTCCTAGACAGAAAGCTCACCATGCTACACCACATCAATGATATTCAAAGAAAAGCACACATACGACTCAACCAGCTATATCCTATACTGAACAAAAAGTCCAGTATTAAAACGGAAGTAGCCATAAACATGTATAAGGCCTTAATCAGACCAATAATCATGTACGCAGCCCCAGCGTGGGGGTTCACTGCAATGACGAACCTGGATAAGCTGGAATTAATACAAAATAAATGCCTACGAGCAGCGACCAGACTCCCTTTCGACACGCCAATACGCCAACTACGCAGTATTGCGAAAGTCAGCTCAATAAGGCACCAAATACGTAGACAGACACTAAACATGTACAGAAAGTATGGAGTAATAAGATCAACCCGTTAATAAGCGGTATCGGACGCTACGACGTTGATCTGTACAAAAAGTATCCTACACCGAAGCACATTCTGTTCAGCCACAGGGTTGGGTGGGCGAGGGGCCGATAGCCAACCCACTCCCGCCAAGCTGACACCTATATACCACATACACCCACACACTGCAGACACCTATGTAAATATGTAAATATGTTTCAGCTGTCCTAGACCCAGGGACCAGGCGAGGAAGATTGACAAAAAGTACAACCTAAGAAGACGACGGCAACGCAGCCAGACGGCCAAGGACGTATCAATCCACCCCCGCCCCCCTTCAGAGACATGGGAGCGGAACACCAGCCCGCGCCCTATAAACAACAATAATATCTATCTGTCTAATAAGTTATCTCTTTCCTATCTAGGTTGAACGCTGGACATGAGAGCAGGCAACCAGCCGGCACTCCAATGAGAACTTGTATATACATATGTTATTAATAATCTTAGTTTTATATCTGCAGTGACAAGTGTGTTCAAACAACACCGCATAGAGGGACATCGACAGGAGGAAGAAGATAGCCCCTTGCATGCAAGGCTTGGCTCTAATTCCCCCCTCTCCAAAAGGAGACTTGGCACCAGGGACTGCTGGCTGCTGGACAATGGGACGAACCTGTGGCCCAAAGCCCAGACGCTAGCAGACCCGAGCCGACCCGGCAGTGACAAGAAGGACTGATCCCCATAATAACAAAAATTGCAAGGAATTGGTTTATGTTTTGTGCATGTTACCTGTTCCTAACTAACATAACCTCTGGTCTTTTTCCAGCCCACATCCTTGCATGTGCTATCAAAAGATGTCAGGTTTTACATGTAGGCTCTTTCTTCTTTCTGCCTATGTGGTTTTTCCCTGACCCTTCAATACCATACCTTAACACTATCCAACCAATACAAACTTTGCCGTGGTAGCGAGTCTGACTCGGAAACCGGCAGATACTCCTTGTATCACTTCCCACTCTTCCCTGCTATCTCTTTCTTCTTCTTAGAAATAATAGCATGTCGGAGGCCATGTAGATTGAGTCGTTGGTCACGCGGGGGGAGCGGGCTTCGGGGGCCCCCCCGAAGAAAAAAAAAAAAAAAAAAAAAAAAAAAAAAAAAAAAAAAAAAAACAACAAGGCTTTTTGACTCACGACACTCGAAGAAGGCTTTTTGACTGTGATCCTCAAAGGAGGCTTTTCGACGGTAGGCAGTATCGCGCAGAAGAGTGAATAGTTAATTAGGGAGAACTGTTGGAGTACTGGTAGACTTAGCATTCAGTCGCAGGCGCAGTAAAGTGATAGTAAGATAGAGGGGTATCAGGCTCTTGAACTGAGTGTCACTTGTTGCTGAACAATCACAAGGATTCTCCACACCGATTGTCAAAGTAGGTGTTGGAATATCAGCTTATAGACTAGCAGCTTAATTGTAATTGGGATAATTCACGTCGCCGCGAAGATTAACGAGTTCCAGGGATACCTACGCAGAAGAGGAGAAGACAAGAAGAGAAGAGTGAAGACGTCAGCTGTACTAGAATCAGCTATACTCCGTAGTTAAGTATTCAACAGTAAATATATGCATTATAAGTATTCTTGTGTGTACTAGGAACAAGACTTAAAGACATTCTCATAGATCTGAAGTTGAGAAGGGATTGAGAGTAAATGGTGTCAGAGATTTTATATTGTATGTATTATTGTATATATTGATGTGTGAATATCCTGGGTGTAGAATATAATTAGTGTTTAAACCTTGCCAATCTGACTATACGCTCCCAGAACTCCGAACCCACGTCCTCAGCCTGTTGTACATCCCTTAGGGTCACGACAATTCACACCAAGCAAATGAGGAGAAACCGTGGTATTATCGTGAGTGTTGTTTCATTACCTAGCAACGAATGTTATTAATGCACTTACTACTCAAACTGATACCTTTGATGAAGCAGAGATCTCTTTAACTGCTGCATTAGAAGAGCTAGGTAACTATTATGAGAAAAACCAACTCAAACCAAATCCAGCTAAGACTCAAATCTGTGCGTTCCATCTGCGGCATGCGCAGGCCTCTCAGAAACTCAAAGTACTATGGAAGGGGAACTTACTGGAACACTGCTTTACGCCAAAGTACCTGGGAGTTATGCTGGATCGCACATTAACATATAAGAAACATTGCCAAAACCTGAAACAAAAGATAGCTGCCAGAAACAACATTCTACGAAAGTTATCAGGAACAAGTTGGGGAACACAACCACAAACAATTAGAACATCAGCTCTAGCTCTATGCTATTCTGCAGGAGAATATGCCTCCCCAGTTTGGTACAGGTCAGCTCATACGAAGCAGGTCGACATAGCTTTAAACGAAAGCTGCAGGATCATCACTGGATGTTTGAAACCTACACCCATTGAGAAGGTCCAACTTTTAGCTGGTATTGCTCCCGGTGAGATTCGTAGGGAGGTAGCAGCTAACAAAGAAAGGCTCCAGGCATCTTCTTCAGAAGCACATCCTCTCTATGGATACCAACCAGCCACACAGAGGCTAAAATCTAGGAAAAGTTTTCTCCGCACATCAGTCAACCTTGAGGGGAAAGCAGAGAATGCTAGAGTCACAATGTGGAAAGAAAGAATCCACCACCTTTCCAACTGGATAGAGCCAAAGGAAAGTCTTCCATGTGGACACCAGGAGAAGTGGACAGTATGGAAAGCCCTTAACAGACTCCGTACAGAAGTCGGCAGAACCAAAGTAAACTTGCGGAAGTGGGGCTTCTCAAGTGATTCATCACTTTGTGATTGCGGAGAGCAGCAGACGATCCAACATCTATGTC
Source organism: Anabrus simplex (assembly GCF_040414725.1). Classification (NCBI taxonomy): domain Eukaryota; kingdom Metazoa; phylum Arthropoda; class Insecta; order Orthoptera; family Tettigoniidae; genus Anabrus; species Anabrus simplex. The sequence continues at coordinate 70,708,757 of NC_090274.1, read as the reverse complement.
AGTGTGCTTTATGTCCTTCAATGTGCACTATGAAAGACTTGATTGCAGCCTCCCCCAACGCTATTGACGTCGCCCAATACTGGGCAAGCATCATCTAGCTCTTGAATATTGTTGCTCTATCTGTGATTGTATAATAGACTTGTATATTTGTATAGTAGAAATGTAGATGTTGCTTTTTGTTAAATATCTATAAGTTGATACTTCTGACACGAATAAAGAAAGAAAGAATGCAAACATTGCTATTGCACTGAAATTAAATGGCGTATGGCTTGGAGTGTCCCAGGACATGTTCGGCTCGCCAGATGCAGGTCTTTTGATTTGACGACCGTAGGCGATCTGTGCGTCGTGATCAGTTGGCAAACGAATGGCGACAGTGTTTCCATAGGAACCAAGTCGTATAGCGCTCTCCCTGACGGTTGCTTTCCATGTTGTCTGCACCAACGCTCACAGTGTTGTTATGACATGGCTATGACGAGTCCATTCGTTGGCCCCTGTGTGCGTGCTGCTGTACCTTAACTAACCCTACAATGCATAGAGATTCATATTTCAATCATACGATTTTCTGTCTTGCTGTTTTAAAGCTTGACGCTTACCAGGCGCTTCTAGCTGCTAGACATAGGGAACGAATGGACATCGATTTGGAATTTTACAGTACCGCGACCGAGCTCGATAGCTGCAGTCGCTTAAATGCGGCCAGTATCCAGTATTCGGGAGATAGTAGGTTCGAACCCCACTGTCGGCAGCCCTGAAGACGGTTTTCCGTGGTTTCCCATTTTCACACCAGGCAAATGCTGGGGCTGTACCTTAATTAAGGCCACGGCCGCTTCCTTCCCAGTCCTAGCCCTTTCCTGTCCCGTCGTCGCCATAAGACATCTGTGTTGGTGCGACGTAAAGCCAATAGCAAAAAAAAAAATTACAGTACCGTGCTCACACAACTTATTCAAGACAGTGCGAAGCCCGCCCAGCCCCCCCTGCAGACCGCCGAGATCTTATAGCTCCTATCCGCACACTAGACAACCCCACTCTTCCGTCAGACTCCATCTACTCAGCGCCAACCATAGAAGACCTCATCCGGTTTTTAACACTATCCATGATGAACATCTTTCCATACCATCGCCCCTTAATATTATCCCATCTCAAAGCAGCAGCCAATCAGGCATTCAATCTTCATTATCAGGCCATTCACACAAGATTAAACACACATTTCCACTTTCATCGTTTAGAAACCCAAGTATAATCAAATACAGTAGAGACAATACGCGACACTGAGCGAGATATCGAGAGACAGCTATTGGAGCTCACTCTAGCGGATAGACCTGAACAGCACTGATTCTCTCATAAGAGCACGTGTATTTTTGTGTGAAGTTTTTGGTGTTATTTATGCGTTTTCAGTGAGCTGACATAATTAAATAGCAGTGTGTGTCATTCCTCGATATCTTCTCTCAACATGAGGGGAAAGGTATGTGCTGTGTTTGGCTGCAGTAATTACGAAGTAGAGAAAAATGCGCGGTCGTTCTTCAGGTTCCTTCGTGACAAGAACATGTAAGTAATATTGTGTTTGCATATATATTCTTCCAGTGACAGAGATTTTTATAGTACTTCATAATCTTCTGACCTGCTCGACCCATATTTTAACTGGCATAAAATGTAATACGCATATTTTATTGTATAGTGCAGCAGTTAACCTTCAATACCGCTGTGTTGTTGTAGGTGTGATCTGTGGATTTTGAAATGTCACAGAAGTGATTTCGATAAGGTGTACAAGAAAGAAGGGACGTTACGCTTATATACGAATTATAAGATCTGTTCAGATCTGTTCCAGGCCAGCGACTTTAAAAATCCTCGACTATACAGCCAAGGGTATGTTACATTTTTACTCTAATTGTACGTAAATATTACTCAAAGCATCACTATCGACAACATTTTCATACTTTTCTTTCTTTAATCCATCTGTTCAGATTAAAGCCGGAATTTTATTGTTTTTCTTTCTGTTAGTAGGTTTCATGTTAAGAGGAAAATTGCCCAGCTTTTAAATGTTAATTCATTGCATCATGTGTGTAAGGAATGTGCCGATATTTTTATTGACAAGTGTCTTAATGTGATCATACAATGTTTTTTAAATGAGAAAAAAGACAAATCCAACCGTAAAAGTTCAGGCAGGAATGCTAAAGCTAAAAAAGTAACGCATAAATGAAAGATCAAGCCATTTCACAGCAGCCCATTTCATATCTTGTTTATGTGTCTAATTTCAGTCTTTGAAGAATAACCTTTTAAATAATTCTTCATTCATTTATCCAGAATTGCTTTAGCAACTTCGAAGTTAATATCTCAATACCACTTTCTTTCTAGACGTAATTTATTTATCCACTTCCGTATATACATTTCCATTGATATTTGAATTTAGCGCGATTTGTTCAGGTCAAGTCACTAGGAGCGCCACCGTCGAATTGTCTCCCATTTTAGCAAGGAGAAATCCGTAAGTGTCGCGTATTGTCTCTACTGCATTTGGTATAATGCAGTTTGACCTTCCTCCCTCACAGACTTCGACTCTTCACAATGTGAGACAGTGGAACACTATCGGCAACTAGCGCCTACGAGAGTGGACATTCTCCTCAAGATTACGGGGGCGCCCATATGACAGTTTGTAGACCTGGGGGTACGAAGTATTTTTATTATTTTGGAAGATAAATGGCGATTTGTATTCTGCGGTAGAATAACCCATGGTATCCCCTGCCTGTTGGTGGGGGACGGTACTACCGCTTTTACGTAATACTGACTTTTAAATAATTTTCTTGAAAGGAAAACACCTGACTACATTAGAGTTTTGCCTTTCCCTGAGAGCTAGAGGGGGGCCGCGGTCCCACCTTGCCCCCGGGTATGGGCGCCCTTGCCGGAGTGCAACACTACCAAAGATATTTCCAAACCCCATATCTGTTTTTGTATTAGTGTAGAATATGTGTAGATCTGTGTTTGTATAAATTTACATTCATCACACACACAAAAAATTGCAATCTATGTATACAATCAATCCCTATCATAGCTACTGTTACTGCAAGAAATAAAATCAAATCTAAAATATTTCACCCAAGAGGCAAAGCCCCCCCCCCCCATCTCCTTCATTTTCTTACTTCCTTTACCCACCTTCCTTTTCCATTATATTTAATCCTTGCACACATCCCCGATAATTAAATACTATCCGCACACACCTCCTAATTCCATACATCAAATTACCCTCCTCCCCATACCATCACTCCTTCTCCAACCTGCCGAAACTCCTGGCCAGAGTGAAGGCGTTACCTTCAGAGTGGCCCACCCCTCCCCTTCAGGGAGGGGGATGAAAACTAGAAATGATGATTACAGTACCGATGCAATGCAAGACAGATCATGGACAAACGCTAATGAAGAACAAAGACACACTATCACAAGACCACCATAAGTTATGTAGCAATAAGAAATTCCATCCACCAAACGAGAAACGCATATGTTCACTATGTGGAAAGTGCTGCGAAAAGTACCATATTGTGTTGTGTTTGAAAATGACCAAAAGCTTCACACAAATTAGCAAAGAATAATGAAAATTTGATGTAATCATATTGTATATTGCATATTGTATATGCCCTTTCGGGTGCTTTTCCTATTAATAATAAAGCTTGAAATTTGTGTCACCAAACTGAAAAGGAAAACAATTCATGCAGTAGAGGGTTAAGACCACGGCTGCTTCCTTCCCACTCCTAGGCCTTTCCTATCCCATCGTCGCCATAAGACCTATCTGTGTCGGTGCGACGTAAATCAAATTGCAAAAACAAAAAGTTTTTAAAGTGAATGAGTGGACTTCGAAAAAAATTAAAACAAGAGCAATGCATCACAAGCAAGCATTTTTACATACCAAGTCAATGGGAGGTACAAACCGAAATATATTATAGAATGAATAGTTCGGGAAGGGGACTCTGTGTAGTGGTAGACAGAAATACTACATAAAAACAAGATTTTATTGAAAATGAGCGGCCTCAACTGTTTTCTGACCTGCCCGATGAAAATTCTTAGAAGCTACGATAAATGTGCATGCCCCTTGAGACGAGCCAGCGAACCACACTGGGTTAACATATACAGTAGACTATTTACTACTGTATTACAGTGGGGCCGTGCAGGTGAATAAAATGTGAAGCAAGTCGGTAGGAAACTATACGCCTGGTGAGGTGCTGGAGGCGCGTATGTGATTTATTATTACCTTCTAGGCGAGTCGAATCGACAGTTCTGAGCATCGTAAACTAAGCTCACCGGACAAAATACTAGTCAGACTAGTGCGCACGCACAGAGAGATCGTTAGGCCTGTACTGTGTAGAGATGAGAAGAATGCAAGAATGAGGAATGTGGCCTGCAAGCACGAAATTCCTGTTCTGCCCAGACAGATCGGCTCTTACAAGCTCTTATCTGCTACACGAAAACATTGACTCACACTTCGCAGTTTGCTGGATTACAACTGACAAGAGCGAAGAGCTGCCAGTAGAAAATAAAATTAAGTCGCCTGGATAGTAGCGGAGTTGCTATGGTAACCATTGCGTCACTGGCTCTGCTGGTGAAAATCCCTTCGCCCCGTGCCTCACCGGGCATGTGCATTCTTCTGATCTCCCAACAGTACAGATGGCGCAGCGAAAGAGTCCCGTGCTCAACCGCATTGCCTCTACGCGTTACCGTGCCTCTACGTGAGCATAAGGTAGTAGCGATCCAGTGAGACATTGATGTTTTAAGCGGAGGATGTGACAGAATGGCAAAAAGGGGCAATCGTGTTTGGCCGTGCCCATGGCCATACGGCCCGTGAAGTTCCTGGATGTGTTCGGTGGACTGTTCAACGTCTCTACAAGCAGTGGTTTATTACACGTGGCCACAAAACATTACGTCAGAATTGCGGTCGGGAAAAGATCCTGACTGAGAGGGACCGGGGACGCGTTTCACGACTTGTGAATCAAAATTGCTTCCAAATCCGACAGGAATTGTTGCAGTCACTGAATGAAGGTCCATCCCAACCTGTTAGCGAGACAACATTGCGACGGGAACTACATGCAATGAACATTTCGAATTGGTCACCTCGCAAGAGGCCATTACTCACACTGGAACATAATGTTGCGCGTCTTCAATGGGCTAGAAATCATCGAATGTGGACAGTAGCTGACCGGCGGAACGTAATGTGGTCTGACGAATCACGTTTTTGCCGGTATTCCCATGACGCACGTCGTCGAGTGCACCGAGCGCCAAATGAGGTATTTCAGGGTCAAGCCGAGATGAGGTGTAATGTTTTGGTACTGTTTTTCGTATCATGGATTGGGCTCGCTCACTGAGGTGACTACTAACATGAACTAGCATGTGCGCCCTTCCTGCGTTCAGGTCGGGGCATGTAAAAGAAACTCCAGCTAACTATCATCTCAGGGTAATTTATGCATATTTTTGTTTTTCGTGGGATCCAAGGCAATGTTGATACGCTGATAAATATCTCATCTGCCATTTAATGGTGATAGACGTCTCCAACTGACGTATCATTATAACGCAGGAGTATTAATTAGCAAACACCTTAATTTGCCTTATTATTTTCGAAGCTATGGATAACACCTCAAGTATATCTTAACTATTATAATTTATTCAGAACAATGTAATGGATAAAGAAATAAAATCAATGAATTGAAATTATGAAATTAATTAATTAAACCTGCTTTGATAGCTTAAATCGTTGTCATTGATCACTGTTAGATCTGTTGCATTATTTGCAAAGTATCAGCACTGAAATGAACTAGTATTTCATTTATACATAATATTAAAAAACAACAAAAATATAATAATAAATGCAAACTTGCATGGGAAATTTTTAGGGTTAAATTAAGCTGTTATTCTTATTTATGTACATTATTTTACGTCAATATCGTAGTTCTTCTCTTCATAGGACAGATACTATATATTGCGTCTATTTCCGAAGTATCACTGAATTTGAGCTTAAGGATAAAGATAAGCTTTCTTATTTTTATAACAAGCATGTGCTAATGTCAACCATCCTTGAATCCTATATTGAGCTAATCTCCAATCCAGATCAATTATATAACATAAATAATCAACTATATTCTCAAATGTATTAGAAATGCATCATGCGACCTTGTGTAATTCAATCATATAGGGAATACCATTGTCAGAAATACTATGCGACTTCTATCCATTTGGAATTATTTATAGGAAGTAACAATGATTAATCATGTCAATTAACGCCTGCCATAGTTTATATTTCACACATGTGACTTTGCAGTAGAATTACTAAGTTAAAATAGTCAATTAAATGCACTACTCTTTTCATAAGGATTCGTGTTGATGATCTACCCTGTTATAATATCTTATAAAATACCCTGTTATAATATCTTATAAATATCACAATATGCCATCACTATCATAGGATATGGATTATCGATCAAAGAAATAATGGCATCGTATAATAAACATAAATGATCCTAGTCTGCGTCAATATTTTCTTCTTTCTCTTCAAATGTATCATTTACTTCTATTATATCACCGTAGCAATAGTCCGACTCGTTGGCTGAATGGTCAGCGTACTGGCCTTCGGTTCAGAGGGTCCCGGGTTCGATTCCCGGCCGGGTCGGGGATTTTAACCTTCATTGGTTAATTCCAGTGGCTCGGGGGCTGGGTGTTTGTGCTGTCCCCAACCTTCCTGCAACTCACACACCACACATAACACTACCCTCCACCATAATAACACGCAGTTACCTACACACGGCAGATGCCACCCACCCTCATCAGAGGGTCTGCCCTACAAGGGCTGCACTCGGCTACAAATAGCCACACGAAATTATTATTATACCGTAATAATATATATTCTTTCAATTCTTCCATCATTACATTCGTACAACATCATAATATCTTCCTCTTTATATGTAACAAGCTTTAACAGCTTCATTTTAGATAATAATCCCCCCTAGGACACGCCCTCCCACTTCCCCTCGCACATTCCCCGCTGAACGTAGTACCTACCAGTACTTGTTATGAATTAGATACACACTTACCCCAGCAGAAGAGATTGATTCCTTCTCCGCACATCGGGGCCAATAGCAAGGAAGTAAGTAAGATGATTTAAATCATATTAGCCTATATTATTTCATCTTCCATCTCTCTTTACTTACACTTAGTTTTTTCTTTTAATTTCAGACAGAATAGTATTCAGTTCTACAAATAATTTTACTGCTTCGGCCCCGTGTTGACTTTAAATCCTGAAGCGTTCAATCTTATATAAAATTTAAGGAATGTCCATCAAATATCTTATAGATCTTTCATCAAGAAATGTTTTAAATCAAGAGTTCTTATTCACAACAACGATCATTTTAAGATTGTATGAATACAACTGTTAGTTCCCACGAACTTTATCATCAAAAGTTTAATAAACAATTCAACCAGTTTTATTGATTATATGACTTGCAACTTTAACAAAGTTTGCCAATATTTTATTTTAAATGTCATATCATACAACCATGTTTTTAATGTGTTTTCCAATTTAATAATGTAATTTTAGTATTCTGATAAATTATTGTACTTTATTACAGCTGATGATGTCCCTTAGGAGACGAAACATGTACTAAACGTAATAAATTATATATGTATTTAATAGGCGGACCACTTAAATATAATATTTAAGTTAATCTTAAATATTCGCTATTTGATCTTCCTCTTTTACTATCTCATATCATATTTCTTCTAATTCTTTCAAATATTCCACATATATATCCTATCTCGACGCATACATAACTTCACTTTCAATTAACCGTATCATTGGAGCAATATCTTCATATTTAACATCAACATATCATCCGTTCACCGTCATATCCATATCTAAGTCCGACTCGTTGGCTGAGCGGTCAGCGTACTGACCTTCGGTTCAGAGGGTCCCGGGTTCGATTCCCGGCTGGGTCGGGGATTTTAACCTTAATTGGTTAATTCCAATGGCCCGGGGGCTGGGTGTATGTGTTGTCTTCATCATTTCATCCTCATCACGACGCGCAGGTCGCCTACAGGAATCAAATAGAAAGACCTGCACCTGGCGAGCCAAACCCGTCCTGGGACATCCCGGCACTAAAAGCCATACGACATTTCATTTCATTTCCATATCTAACCTTAGTCTGACTTCTCTCGACAACGTATAACCTGCATATATTAACATAATATTCTGTATTTTATCGAAGATCCTAAAGTATTCTACCTCCAAACACTTCACATATTAAATAGTGTAATCTGTTGTGATATATTTGGTTTCATTGGAATGATATTGTCACACTATTAAATCACATTCACTGACTGGAGTATAGTCTTATTTCTTAAGAAGAATACCTATTTCCACCAATATACCAACACAATAAATACGACACACGCGAGAATCTAGCACAACTTGGATCATTCTGAAGATATTAACGACCTAGCATCTACTTTTCAACATCAAGCAACCTACATTTTATTTTATCTAGCAATTAAATTAATTTGCATTCGAAACTTATCTTTGTCCTTTCGCTCTCAGGATTAGATCATTTCTCGTTCGTCATCTGCAGCTTTGGTTGGTGACCATTCTCCGATAGCCATTGGATTGTCGTCTGGCTCTCTGCTGCCACCTCAGCTCGATTTCATCCGGACAGTCGGCCCCATAGTCTTCTTTAGAAAGAAATTCATAGCGGTCTTGTCTTGCGCAACTGGAAGGTAAAAATGCACAGCTGTAACATTCTGACGTGATCAAAGTCTTCTAACATAATTTTATCAATGATAATCAATTCAAAAATGGTTTATGTAGCTTTGACTTCACGCAGATCTCCAGTATGTCTGCTATTGCTTTAATTTTAAATGTCATATAGAGTTGTTAAATGAACTTATGTATAGAGATGCGTTGTATCGAATTTCTTATCAGAATCAAGGCTTAGACTATGCCGTTTTCTTGATGTTCTGTCTTTCACTCCTTACAATATTTAATGCATATAACACATATATTATTATTAGATGTATGCGTTATTCTTTAGTATAACCGCTATAAATATCTCTTCTTTCGCAGGATTACTTCAATTTCAATACTTTCAAGATGTGTATTTTGCTTCTCTACCGTAGTATGTCCGCTTTGCATTTGTATTTTTTAAATAGTGTTGGCTTTAACAATTGGAGCTCTTATTTTGTCACAGCCACTGTCATTATGATCCTGACCATTTCGACTTCGCGCTGCACCGTATTCTTTTGACATTTTACAACATTTATGCATTGTGTTCATATTCGTTACCAGTAATCGCGTTCATCTCGATCCGACTTAGTTTTACTCTTGGAACAAAGGAATGGCACACATGTTTATTTAAACATTCTGGATGATCAGAGGCGTTGCCTTTCAGTCAACATCTGAATGATGAGTATGCTATTGATACCCGGATTTTTTAAGACAACAAAAGTTATCGCGCTGGTATGAACACTCCCCCATCCTGTTACATCTCGATTAGCCTGAAAAATCACCTGACTTTAACCCCATTCAAAATCTGTGGGACATGTTGGAACGCCAACATCAGCATCCCAGCAATTTGGTGGAATTGCGCGATCAAATCCTCAGCGTGTGGCTTAACCTGGATGCGACGAATCTGCACAACCTTGTGAACTCACTTCCTAACCCAATCCAGGCGATTATCAAATCCAGAGGCGGAATTACGCGGTATTAAATTATACTTGTAGGAGCCAATACGGTAAGAGTGCTGCAGACGGCATAAGGCTGCACTGTTCTATTATCACTTACCATTGTTTATCGCTAGTTTGTCCTTGCAAATACGATACAGCTTATCTTTATTTCTGCCAAACATACAATCGTGGGTACCCATAAGAAGAAACGACCAAAACAAATCGCAAGTCACGTCAAAATCGTCGTTCTTGCGATAGTTTACCTCTGACGTCCAGTATTAAGCTAAGTTATGGGAGAAATATCATGAATGAAGGAAGTATACGATAGGTTCCTGTTGAGAAATAAGGTATTCGACATTTCTGGAATACCTATAGATATGGATCTTTGGGTAAGAGAAAGGCGGGAGTAGGGAAGATGGAAAATGGTCTTCATTCCGGTTCTACGAGAAGGGACGTGAAGGAGAAACCTTCATCATATTCTAAAGGCTAAGCCAGAGATGTCTATCTTGAGAACTCAGCGTAGGTCTTGCAGTTCATCCTCATAAGCAGGTTCTTGAAATAAAAAGACTGTGGGTCGTCCTCTTCCTCTTTTCCCTGCAATTTTTCCTTCAGTGATGTTAAAAAGGAACTCTTCATGCCGCAGAATGTGACCAATAAATGTTATTTTCCGTTTTTTTTAAAAAAAATCAGTTACTATACTCCGTTTTTCTCTTATCTGTCTGAGGACTTCGTTATTGCTCTTCATTTATGTCCAACTTATCCTCTGGATTCTTCTCCAGATCCACATTTCAATTGCTTCTAGTCTTTTCTTGCATTCCTTTTGTCCAGCTTTCTCAACTGTACAGAAGCACGCTCCATACAAAGAATTTTGTAAAGTCCTTCCTTATTGCAGTCGTGGATGGGCAATAAGGAAACTAATTCTGGTGCTTTGAACAGCAGTTTTAGGTCGGGTACTTCCCTGCGAACAGAAATAATTTACAGCTTTATTTTCCCAAGCACTTGGTTAGTGCTCAAGTCGCAACAGACAGCGATCCTGCCTCTGACACGGTCAAGGTGGCTGAGATGTGAAGAAGAAGAAATGGACCAGACTGGAGAGGGGTATTCGACAATCAGTGAAATACAGGAAACGAAGAATGCTCCGAGGTCATTTATATCTGTGATGTCAGAAAACCTGTTGACTAAATCAAGGAGTGACATAGCACGGGAGGCGACCCTTCTTATGTGTGAAACAAACAACAATTTACGGTCAGAATGTACTCCAAACTCTTTTTTTTTATTACAATAATAAAATACGGGGAATTTAAGAAGTGTGAACGAAATGGTGGAACACTTGGAGGCATGAGTTTTAAGATGACACGTGACAGTAAATGAAGTGGATTTTGCATGTGGATTGTATTTGTGGGAGAATCGATCTGCTTGAAGATTTTACATTCATCCGCAAAGAGAAGGATTTCACATTAATTGCGTGAAACAATACCAATAAAATCAATAAAAATGGCAAAAAGGAGGGGTCCTAGCAATTAGCATTGTCAGTGACAAGCAGATCAAAATCGACAAATTCCTTAAATTAGCCTATAGTTCATTCCATGTTAGGAAAACAGTATTGTCTAAGATAAAATTTGATAAATGGTCTGTTTAAAAAGCTACATAGGACATGTTTCGACCTAACTTGAAGATAATCATCTGCTAAAATAACACATAGAAGAAAGACATGTACAAAAACCAGTGATACATAAAAAACTTGAGATAAAATACAATCAACAAATGCAATGGAAATCTGTGTTTAAAATATACATAGCTTCAAACTTGGACGAATTTAGTTGTAAGTGTGAATCCAACCGTATTTAATACAACTATCGGTTGGCTGGAGGAAATACTTAAAAATTGTGAAGACTGTTAAATGGTGTTTTATTTGTCATGCTTCTGGAAACGGAGAAAAGATTTGAAAAATCCGCTAAATTTCTTCATGGAGAATACAAGTATAGCCAGGATTTCCTATTTCCTCCAGCCCTGTGTTGACCTCCACACTGGCGACCGTCGCCTGGCTACACTTGTATTCTCCATGAAGAAATGTAACGAATGTTTCAACATTTCACAGCCCCGCAGCGTTCCCAGGACAAGGGAACTTCATATGCATGCGTCAATCAAGCGACTTATATTTCGCGCCGGCAAGGAAACCCAGCTCGCTGGAGAAGCTGAAGTGCGATAGTGCGAGCGGATTGTCGAGACAACTTGGCTTAGATGTTCGCAGTTTCTGAACTTTATAAAAAGCGTTCTAAGTAATAATAAGAAAATGTAAATACAACGTTATTTACCCAACCAAATGGGCTTCAGTGCACGCCACTGCCATATCCCATTTCCTCCTTCTTCACATCCTTTTACTTACTTCCTTCATCCTTCACATCTCCTGGCCAGAGAGATGGCGTAACCCCCTAGGTGGCCCGTCCCGCCCCTTTAGGGTGGGAAATGAAAACTTTTCCACTGTTGTAGATAGTCTGTGAAGAGGAGAATTTACATGAGCATATGTTCTAACTTTCTCAATTAGAAATGTTAATTTTCTTTTACTTTTGATCCTAGGAACATGAACATTTCAAAAGTGTGTGTGTGTGGGGGGGGGAAATTGAAAGTTATTGTGTACAGAAATGGCATGGCATAATTCTCCTTTCCTTATTCTAGGCTGTAAAACTTTAAAATTAGGAGGAGTTCTTTGTATGGCGTCATTAGTGGGTATATCCTTGTTTTAATGTTGAAAACTTTCTTAACAGACAATGCAGGAGTCCTCATACTACGGAAAACGTAACATTAAACAATTTCTTAAAGTGTGCCGAACGTTGAAGGGCTAAAGGGCCCGGAAAATTTTCAAATTGTGCGTCTTGGATAGCTCCATCAAACTAAAAAACAACACATTTTGAAAATCACTTCTGGCCTAAATGCAGTTCCGGAGAAACAGCCTAAAATGGCTTGTTTCTTTACCTCTTTTCTCTTTGATTAAAATCGTAGCCAAATTAACTTATTTACATAATACTTTCTTAAATGAGTTCCTTGGTTCAATACCCTCAGTGATTTTTAATTTTTGAAAAATGTCCATACCGAATGTAGTTATAAGGGCTTAAGTGAAACAGTACATAGACTAATATCAGCGCTCCTAGTAGTCCCCCCCTGTGGGTGGGGGCGGTAGAATAACACCCACAGTATCCCCTGCCTGTCGTAAGAGGCGACTAAAAGGGGCCCCAGGGGCTCTGAACTTTGGAGCGTGGGTTGGCGACCACGGGGCCCTCAGCTGAGTTCTGGCACTGCTTCCACTTACTTGTGCCAGGCTCCTCACTTTCATCTATCCTATCCGACCTATCTTGGTCAACTCTTGTTCTTTTCCGACCCCGACGCTATTAGGTTTGCGAGGGCTAGGGAGTCTTTCATTTTCACGCACTTCGTGGCCCTTGTCTTTCTTTGACCGATATCTTCATTTTTCGAAGTGTCGGATCCCTTCCATTTTTCCCTCTGATTAGTGTTATATAGAGGATGGTTGCCCAGTTGTACTTCCTCTTAAAACAATAATCACCACCTCCACCACTCCTAGTAGTGCTTAAGTGAAACTCTGCATTGACCCACATTAGCGCTCGTGGTGGTGCGTAAGTGAAACAATACAATGACTCACATTAGCGCTCGTATTGCTTGAAAAAGGAATCGACCGAATAACGATGATTAAGAAAAGGATTGTAATTTTTAGGAATAAATAAAGAATATATTCTCATACTTTATTATATTTTATTTACCTAAATTCCGTAGCTCATATCCATATGGTGTTTTCAACAATGAGTTGTTTGCCTGAAGGGATTTTATTTGTACTGTAATACTCTAAGGGTGGCGTGCACCATCTTGGAGTAAATTACTACGGAAGTAGCGTTTACTAAAGAAGTCCATACTACAGAAGTAAATTACTACGGGAGTTATTTACTCCGGAAGTAACGTCGGAGAGTTGAAGTACAATTTACTCTTTTAGTTACTACTACAGAAGTAGCGTTCGTTACTCGCGGAGTAGTGCTGTGTTCGTGTATCTTCTTTAAAGAATAGAAATAGATAAGGTTATGTGCGATAGGAAACGGGGGAAAAACGTAAGCGAAAAAGATAAATGCTTGTTAATAGAGATAATGACGATCTATGCAAAGGATATAAGGTGTAAGAAACACAACATAAAGATGCTGGATAAGAAAGGAAATTCATGGAAAGTCGTGACGAAAGAATTCAATGCTTCGAGTGACGGAAAACGCAGTGAAGAACAAGTTAAGATTCTGTAGAAGGACTTAAAAGCGAAGACGGAAGCAAAGCAGAAAGTCATGGACACGCGGGAAAAATTAAAACTGATGGCGGTTTCTTCATACAGATGGCCTACATCCACAGCGAAATTTTCCCATTTTCACACCAGGCAAATGCTGGGTCAGTAGGCCCTACCTTAAGGCCACGGTCGCTTCCCAATCCCTAGGCCTTTCCTGCCCTATCGTTGCCATAAGACCCATCTGTGCCGGTGCGACGTTAAGCAAATTGAAAAAAAAAAAAAACCTCTTCCGATTTCTGAAAAGTTCCCGTTGTCACCGAGAGGGCAATAAATGGGAATATGCGCGCAGTCACAGTCAAATGCACCCACGACGTGTGGAAACCTGCCAACGTGAAGAATATCCTTTTATTTTCCGAACGATCATCATTTGCAGGTGTACCTCCCTCTTAGCCTTAACTACTGCTTTAACCACGCGATGAAAGATACGGCCAGCAGTTGTGTGGAAAACGTTAATTAGATCACCGACAACTGTACTGAAATGTTCCGGTACGAAACACTCGTAGGGCACACAGCAACTGTAATTTTAGAGATACAACAAAATTAAGACAATAATTCAGCTGTAAGTGATCTCCAAGTAGATTTAGAAGGAAAGTAAAGGATTCCTTCCTAAGACCAAAAACGTTCCTGAAACTCGCCGTGTTCACATTACACGGCTATCGCCTTTCTCGCACTTTAGGCCTACGCACTATTACATTTCCCATCGTTTACTGCGTCGAGATCGTCAATATAATCTAAGTAATCCATAAACACGTTTGAAACGTCTTTCCTCTCATATACGGCACGATATTATCAAAAGTCTAAACTTAGCTTACTCCATGCACGACGAGAGAGTAAATTCTAACCTATATTCGTGCGTTATTTACTTCTTTAGTAATATACTACAAGATGGTGCTCTTCAACATTTTACTCTTGTAGTAATTTAGTCCAGGACTATCTGAAAGGACTAAAATACTTCGGAAGTAATTTACTCTCGTATGGAAGTCGCCGAATGCTGACTTCAAGAGTACTTTACTACGGAAGTAGAACTTACTCTTGGTTGGTGCACGCCACCCTAAGACACCTTTCCTGTATGTTCTCAATTTGTACAATGTGCTTTACAAACTTAAATGGTGATCTTTTAATTTTGGCCTCACGCATTTACTTCTTTAAATTATTTTATATACCTAAGTAAAAAACAAAGGGTCTTATATCATTTTATGTAGATCATCATTATTTTGCTGTTCCAGTTTCGCGGGTACTGCTGGCGAGCCTCTTCCACTCTGTCTTATTGAGATACGTTCTGTTGTTAATGACGTCCTCCAATGTCCTTCCCCGATCTGCATCTTTACGATGTCCATCCAGTGGGTTCTTGGTCTTCCTGCCACATGTCTCTCCAAGTTAACATATGCTGTCCTTGTTGTTCCATCCTCATTATATGACCGAACCTCCTCAATCTGCACATGCTGATCCTGTGGGTGGGGGCGGTAAAATAACACCCACGGTATACCCTGCCTGTCGCAAGAAGCGACTAAAAGGGGCCTTAGGGGCTCTGAATTTTGGAGCGTCGTTTGGCAACCATGGGGCCCTCAGCTGAGTCCTGATATTACTTCCACTTACTTGTGCCAGGCTCCTCACTTTCATCTATCCTATCTGACCTTCCTTGGTCAACTCTTGTTCTTTTCCGACCCCGACGGTATTACGTATGGAGGCCTAGGGAGTCTTTCATTTTCACGCCCTTCGTGGCCCTTCTCTTCCTTTGGCCGATATCTTCATTTTTCGAAGTGTCGGATCCCTTCCATTTATTCCCTGTGATTAGTGTTATATTTGCCTAGTTGTACTTCCTCTTAAAACAATAATCACCACCACCACCAGTCTAACAATGTCGCCTCAATCCCAGCTTCCTTTCTCACTATGTTATTCCTTAACTTGTTCAGTTTTGTTTTTTTGAATTGTGGACCTCAGGAACTTCATCTCAGATACCTACAACCTTCATGAGACTTCTTACTAGGGAACTGTCCATACTATCATATCGAAATCAACAATGAAATTTAGTAGAGAGGATGAGAGGTCCATAAGAAAGCAATGTACAAAAATTCAGCTGCCATTACAATCTGTAAGGTCCTCAAATCGATACGGAAATGTCTGATTGAATTGCACGCGTTAGTGTATAGCTCCACGTGGACAGCCCTGGTGACGAGCTGAAGTGACCGGGTTACCTTGAGCTTTCTGCGCTAGCCAGTTGACACATGTTCCTTTGAAAGAGCAGTCATGAATCCGGCTAATGTTCTAGAGCATGCTTTACGTTATTTCCGTGAAATAACTTCGGAAGAAAGGGAGATGGGTCGACATGTGATCGAACTAACTGAAAATCATCCAATGGGTGCCAGCATCGTCTCGGAGTCGTGTCTGAAGAGAAATAGTGACAGTGAAAGTGATAGTGTAAGCTGCGACACCTCATCTACATTATCTGAAAGAGAAGGCAGCACACCATTACCAGGAACAAGATGTATTACGGATCCAATTTTGAGCACCGAGTATCTTGCGTACAAGACAAAAGCTGTAAATTTATGGTTAAATGAGGGGGTAAGAAGCGGCTTTCATTAACCACTGTTCTCCAAAAGTTGTCGTAAGGTGACGTCACTACGACAACTGTACAGGTGGAAGAACCAATTAGAATTGACATCAGTAAGCTCCATTGAACAGAGAAAATTGATGCATACAAAATTATTTTCCTGCTTTACAGAAGCAAGAAGACTGAAGTGGAATGTATGCGATGAAGACCTGCGACTGTGGGCCTTGGAAATTTCAAGAGAGATTTCAATGGGGCTAACTAATTTCAGCACATGTGTTAGTTAGATGAGTCGTTTTAAAAAAAAAAGGTACAGAATAAAAAGTAGAAAAATTACGAATTTTGTATTGCCCCCGTTTTGCCGGGCAGCTCAGCCGGTAAGCAAAAGTTCCCAGAGGCGGAACGTTCGCTTACAGGCGACGCTAAATTATAGGGGTCAGGGACAATCTAAGGACTGACGACAAATGAAAACACTAGAAAGAAATGGGTTTTAACATTTATTAAATAAATATTAGCACTTTCCAGGTTCTAGAAATATTTTCAAAATCTTGAAATAAAATTAAATAATTCTTCCCTGCCGGAATTCTTCCGCAATTCTCCATTAATTTGAATTCTGTAAACAGACGAAATTAAGCCTTAATAAATCGTCCTAAGAAAATAAACAAATTATTATTTGAGAAAAACCTATCTCAAAATCTCAAAATATGAATTATTTCTCCTTTTCTTGAATTATAATTTAAATTGACAATACTTAGCGGTTCATTTAAATTGTGAGTCAAATTTCTACGTCACACGAAAAATCCAATAACTCCCTTCTATTAATTGAATATTATTTCAATTAATTATTTAAGCTTCAAATTATATAACAAAATTATTTTGAGATCAAATATCTAACTCATTTGATTCTTATTCTTACGTCAATTGACCTAGTGTTGTGCACAACTCACAATAAAGGCTTAAAATTTTCGCATTATAGCGTTAAACATTTTACATTTTGTGAGCTTATTTCATTGACGCGATCCTTGCTTAAGTATTTTTTCTCGAAGCAAAGATCCTAATCTATCTTATTTCGTCATAAAATCACTTAAAGATTCAAAATTGAGCCAAATATGCTCGCCACAAAACAACAAAATAAACGAAACTTTACGCGCTCAGCGTACACACAACATGACGAAATATAACCATGGAAATCACAATTATAAATAAAATCAATCATTCATCCATCTCACATTCAAGCTTTGGTCCACGTTAATATTATTAAATAAATTTATCGGATCCTATCTTTTGATTTTTATTTTTAAATTTTATCTGAAACATGAGAACTTCTCTCGATGACCATATCAGACAAGAGCTACCATTACAATCGTCTGGCGTGTGATTGTGACAGGATTATCACTTTTCCAATGAAATAAATTCCACAACGATGTTCCAGAATAATTTTGTAGTAGAAATCGTCACTAAAAATTCCATAGAACTGCCTACAGTCACAGATAAATAAACATTCGCGCATACGGTCTATGAGTCACGACTACGTTATTTTTAATCTCTCATTATCACAAATTATTGACCAACATGTGCTGTACAAGAAGAAATTATGTTTAAAAACACACTCTCTTCCTTAATTGACTCATGTAATGGACACACAAATAAAATCCTATCTTAAGATCCATTTACAAGTCTCAAAAATACCAATAACAGTAAATGCAAAATCTGTGGACATTCAAGCCACGACCAATATTCCAGGTCACATCTACTTCAAAATAGCACACATTAATCACTTATAAGCACAGCAATAATTACACTCATGACCTTTAAATATTCTATTAGACCGTAATAATGTCAATTATTATTATTATTATTATTATTATTATACGCGCGCGGTCGCGTCATCGCAGGCTATGGTTTAAGGAAATCATAGATGACTCTATTCTATTTCGGATCTATGGTAAACCACAAACATCAAGGAAAAATCCTAAATTCACAGAACACGTCGATATTCTGTCCCAGATAAATCAAAAATTATTCCATCATTAATTTATAAATTGAAAATTATTATCGCGTGGGTCAAATATTTTTAACACTTCCCTAGACTTAACATGGGACAGTGAGAATATGTCACGAAGCACTCACTCACATAGAACAAATTATAGGTCCCAAATACACTCTCGCACACATCAAATCTACCAACACCAGTGAAAGAAGAGTGAAATTTCTAACTACAAAGACTATTAGAAATGACTTTAAATATTCAAGCAAGGACTACGTCTACATAATTGTTACAACAGAGAAAAGAGAAAAGTATAATTTAAAATCTTAGCTGTAGTAGACTTGGCTTCTGGACTCGGCTGATGATCAATGAATATTTAACCAAACTCCATCTCTGATGTTATTCTCTCCCGGGCTGAATTATGCCTCACATTTTAAAGATTCATGGCTGCAGCAGGCGAGGACTTGGGATAAACACACACTTCGTCGTAACACTGGAGTTCCATTCTTCCAAACTATTTAAGGTTGCTGGGGATCTTGCGTCTTCTGGTTGAAGCTGAAACTAAAAGATATGTCTTAGAAAAAATACTCCACACACATTCGATTCTTCAAGATGGCACAGTTTTACCTACTTTATAAATTCTCTTCAGGTTTATAAAACTAAAGAAATCTGAACTGCTGCGTTTCCGATATTTTTTTGTCCCAAAATTTCCTCGGAAGCAGAAAATTTCTCGTCTTTCCTTAAATGAATACTGGTAAGATTCCACGTCGAATACGTCGTTTCCAGTAACACATGTGCTCGAACAATTCTTCCCGTAGGCAACTGAGCAAAGACCAAATGAGCACTGAGCGAATGCAAATGAGCAAAGAAAGCAAAAGAGCAAAAGAGAATGATTTCCTCAAGTACATGGGTATTTATTCCTTCAAGACGTAGGTGTGTCTGTTAATTAATTTTTATTGGCTAAGACTTTGCGATCAGGCTAACCTTGCGGTCCAATTGGTTGAATATCATGACGTCAAAATCTCAAAGTATTGATCGCTTTTAATCTGGTCGAGTTCCTGTCCACGTGCCACCTTCTGCTGTCTTCAACAAGGCACAAAAAAAAAACCCAGACTCGTATGCACGGCACGGGAAAAACCTGTTCCCCTCGCTGGCTAGCAGACAATGCAGAGTTGAAATCACCTTCCTGGATGATAAATTTATGCATGGTTCCACACTAGAATTAAAATATTCTTCCCAAATAAACTAATAACCAATTTTCAAGGGTGCATATTTCTCCCGTGGCTGAAATAATGATTTGATGGGCAGATTAAATCATTATTATCTGGAAATATAATTAACATGTCCCTTGAAAATTTTGAAATACAGTTTTGTGTCACACTATTCCATAATTATTCCAGATGACGTTCCAGCACGTAGCCTACTATTGTCCAGTTCCAGCGCAGCACAAAGCAAGCGTAATTGACTCATAGTGGAATCTTGTAACTCCTGACATTCTTTGCATACTTCTTCCGTCATATCGACCTGCGTTGAAGCATGAAGGTAGATCGGATCCTCATCTTCGTTCCATGACGTTTCCTCTTCCAAGATGACATTTATTTGATTTACAGCAGATTGTTTAGGACAGTTATAACTCTTCAAATTTGAACCATTATGAACTCCTTCGTATGATTGATCAAGACTTTGTATGCGGTAGGCATTGTTCCCATAGACTTTAATAATTTTGTACGGCCCAATAAATAACGGTGCAAACTTGGCATAAAATTTACTTGTGGTTTCTGAGGAAGCTGGTTTCTTGAGTAACACAAGCTCATGTAATTTTAATGGACGACGAACTTCTTGTTTCTGACACGTCGTTGCCTTCTCTCAGCTTGTTCCTTTAGAGATTTAGCTGCCTTCTCAATATTCTCCTCCAGGGTAGGTTTTACATTTCCTGGGCATTGAATGATACTATCCCAAGGTCGGTAAGGTCGTCTGTCAAAATGAAGAACAACTGGAATCTGAGATGTTGCCTCGTGCACAGTGTTATTTAAGCATTCCATCATAATTGGTAACACATCTACCCATAACCAATGTGTATTTCCGCAGAAAATACGGCAGAATTTTGACAGTTCCTGCATTACTCTTTCAGCTGGATTGCTCGATGGATGGCGGACAGAATTCAATATATGCTTAATGCCTAATTGTTCCATAGCTTGACGAAATTCAGCGGAGGTAAATTGTGATCCGTGATCAGTCAATATGGCTTTTGGCTTGCCCATGTGAGGTATCAGATTGCGGATTATCCGACGGATTACAGATTTTGAATTCGCCTTTTGGATAGGATACAAGGCAATATACTTAGAAAATACGTCGATAGTGACTATTACATGTCGGTTTCCCCTCCTAGAGATCGGGACTGGTCCAAATAGGTCCATTGCAAATAACTGTTTAGGCCCTGTAGGTAATATGGGAATAGGACTATGCTGAAGCAGATGAGAGCTGGGTTTTACTCGCTGACAAGTATCACATGTGCGGACCACATTACGAACAATGGTTCGAAGTTTCTCCCAAGTGAATTTTTCTTGAATAGTGGCAACCGTCTTGTCAATACCACCATGACCTGTTATTCTGTGCGTATGCCAGATAAGGGATTCCTGTAATTTTGGAGGCACCACAACTCTAAGTTCCGATTTTGCAGAATCAATGAATTTAAATAATATTCCATCCAAATATTGGTAACGTGAGGCTTTCCTTTTATATCTTCTGTAATTAGGTTCTCCAGGTTTGATTCTCTTCTCCAAAAAGTCTATGATGTTTCTTAAATCTTTGTCTCTCTTCTGGGCTTGGCGAATGTAACGTAATTTTCTTAAAAATTCGTGGTCCTCTGGAATTAATTCAATCTGATGAATTTCCTCAATATCGGCATTCGGGTTACGACTTAAACAGTCAGCTAACAGATTGCTTTTTCCAGTACAGTGCTCCAGTTTGATGTCAAATTGCTGGACAAACATCGTCCACCTGAATATTCGTTCAGATGCCATGGTAGTTTTCAACATGAACGTCAGAGCTTTGTGATCAGTCCTGATAATAATTTGATAACCATATATTATCTTCTGCCAGTATTTGAGAGCATATACTATTGACAACATCTCCAATTCAGTAACCGTGTAGTGCTTTTCGTGATTTCTCAATTTTCTGCTGACGAAGGCAAGATAAATTCTCCTTTCAGGGTCTTCCTTATTTTCTTGGAATAGCACAGCTCCAATCCCAATACCTGACGCGTCTGTTTGTAATATGAATGGTTTTCCAAGTCTGGATATCCCAATTTGACGTTTTGTATCAGCATTTCCTTGGTCTTATTAAATGCTGTCTCACATTCATCATTCCATTTCCATCTGTTTCCCTTTTTTAGCATATCCTGTAAAGGTGCGACAGTCTGCGTAAAATTAGGGCAATGGTTGGCGAAAAAGTTGGCCATTCCTAAAAATTGCCTTACATGTTTTACTCTTAAGGGCCTTGGAAATTTACTTATGGCTTCAATCTTGACCGGGTTAGGTCTGATTCCCTCACCATCTATTATATGTCCTAAAAATAGAATTTCAGTCTGACAGAATTTTGACTTGGCTAGATTTATGTGGAATCCTGTTCTAGAAAGATTCTCCAGCAATTTCTCCAGTTTAGATAAGTGATCTTCGAAGGTTTCACTGGTCAACAGTAAATCGTCAATGTACTTAGCCGTGAAGCTCTTTACTTCCTCCGTAAGACACCGATCCAATGCTCGGATAAGAGCGCTTCCTGCATTAGATATGCCAAAGGGCAATTTTCGGAAGACGTAGGTCTGTTGATTAAACATGAATCCAGTTAGGAGTCTAGATTTTTCCTCCAGGAGAATGTGATAGTATGAGGAAGTGAAATCGACTGACGTAAAGAGATTCATCCCTCGAAATTTCCTTAGAACTTCCTTAATAGCAGGTGCCTGGTCTCTTTCAGGGATCAACTTCCGGTTTATCTCACGAGCGTCTAAACACAAACGAAGGGATCCATCTGGCTTGCTTACGATGACCAAAGAACTAAGAAAGGGTGTACTAGCTTTCATTATGATCCCATCCTTTTCCATGCCTTCGATTAATTTTTCCACTCTAGAATGGAATTTCTCCGGGATCGGGTATGGCTTCTTCTTGAAAGGAGTCCAGTCAGTTACCACCAATGAATATTTAAAATCTGGAATTTGTCCCGGTTTGTCATCAAACAAGTTCTTATATTTTAATAATAGATTTCGTAGTTGTTCCTTTTCCTTGTCATTTCCCTGAGCTGAATTCACCTTCTGATTTATAAGATCCAAGGGATGCGTTCTATTTTCGCCCTCTTCAATGATGTCATCCAGAACCTGATGAATTTCTTCTAAGGCCTCATGGTCTTCTTTCTCCCTCGATGGTAAGGCGCAATTTATGTGGAACACCTCTTGGTCGGTTACATCAACAGGATTCATGACTGTAATTTCTGAAAATTCCTCCAGACGAAATATTATTTGGTTGGAGTCCAAACTAATGTTTGCGTGGTATGATGTAAGAAAATCCATTCCAAGAATGATATTAAATTTAATATTTGTCATGGCCAAAAATATATTAGGGAACTTGGTGTTTCCGATTTCCACATCGAGAAATGTCTGCTGCTTGCAAATCACAATCTTGTCAGGGATAATTCCTTTAATTTTAACATGTGAGACGGGAATGATAGGTATTTCATGCCTTTCTCTTAAGTCATTCATAAATGATGTTGATATTACACTAATAGTGGAGCCGGTGTCAACTAAGCATTTAACCCTCACGCCACAAATTCTAGCTAATATTATCGGTAATGTCCTTACATCATTTCTACTAGTCTCAAGATTCTCTTCTAACAGATCATCAGATTTAGTAACCCATGAATCAATCTGAACTACAATCCATTCCTTCCGGACCTCTGAATTACAAGAGTTAGGATTCGAACTATCATTTTCTAGTTGGATGGATGTTTTTTTTTTTTAATAGCCCCTTGGCTATAATCTACCTCTTCATAGCGCTGGCGATTTTCTTCTTGCTTAGCCCTTTGGTATTCTAAGCTTTCCGCTCCTACTATATCTGGGTTCACGTCCTGGTCCTGAATCGCGTGACGCCACTTGGATTTCTCCTGATTTTCCTTGCGTAATTCCTGGATGTATTTCTCTCTCTCTTCTTGTCTCCAGTTTCTTTTTCTTCCTCCCGTATAGTTAGTCTCGCTATTTCTTCTCCACCTTCCTCGAATATTTTCATAGGGTCTGCGTCGTACATTCCTTCGGTAATAATCTCTCTCCTCGTCACTTCTGTGTCCTGACCTAGGAGAACGGTCTCTCGATGACATTTCCTTTGTAGTTCGACCGCTAGGTTTCCCTTGGTTGAACGAAGCTCCACTGTCGGCTCGGACGACTGTAGTTTGTAACACCTGTTGATCTTGACCTAGATTACGCCTTGGTTGCTCTCTCGAAGTTAGGTCGAGCTGTCGGAGCACGGCTTCGGCCTGAATTGCGGTCTGCGCGTTCGAAGCAATCATTATACGTTGAATGTCCGCTGGAAGTTGCCTTATTATTACACGGACTACTTCAACTTCTGAGGGTGGCATATCAAGCTCCTTTAGTTTACGTAGCTGGGCTGAAAAATAATCGGCGTAGCGTGTGGGCGTAGAAGAAGCGTACCTCTTAGCGTAAAGTTCTGTTTTTAAATTATGCTGTAGGTCACTGTTCCAATATCTCTCCAGAAATGCCTTCTTGAACCCTTCAAAATCTTCAAATGAATATTTGAATGCTTCATACCATGTTAATACTGAATTCTCTAAATAGCGTTCAGTTACCCTTAGTTGGCGTTCAGGAGGTATCTTATTATCTCTGAAGTATTCCTGAAGTTCACGAATGAAGCTTTTAGGAGTAACGCCTTTAACGTTATTAAACTTCTTCGGTTGTTCCTCATGAAGTTTAATAATATTAACAATTTGAGTCTGACCTGAAACATTTGCCGAATTTATCCCACTACTGTCCTGATTTACGTAAGGATTGGTGTTATTTAAGGGATTAGCCATGTCCACCACTTTTGGAGTCGAAGACGGGACTTCACCAGACGTCCGCTTCTCTAATTTACCTTGCCTTTCCAATAATGTAGAAGTGACAATATTATGCCTCTCGCCCTGAAGTTTAATTATCTTAAGCTCTTCAACAAGCTCCTTAATTCCGTCCTGAAGTTCACGCTTCCATGCTTCGGACTCAGCTTTTACTTCGCTAATTTCCTTGTCCATTTCAGTTTTTATTTCTTTGAGACCTGTCTGCGTCTCTTCGATAGTCTCATAGAAATATTCTAGCCTTTCTGACGTGGTTACTTGGGAAACTTTTATTTCTGCTATGACTCCCTTTTCCACTTGTTTCAAAGTTTCGTAAAGGCCGGTAAACTTCTTGCTCCATGCCGCCTTAGTTGCTGTAAGGTCGTCTGCATTATCCACAATTTTCTCCTCGATATTCTGAAAGTTTTTCTCCACCTCATTTTTGTATTTATCAAGCCCCTGTAGTACATCTGTCTGGACTTTAGCGAGTCTCTCACTAACTTCGTTCGACATCTCAGCTAACGAACTTGTAATACCCGCCTGTATTTCACCTTTAAAGTCTGAGAAATTCTGTTTTACTGCTACAAGTTCACTTTGAATGGATGCTATTTTCCCATTAAATAATTTCACGTCCATGTGCAGTTTATTAATGTTTTCGTCCGTCCTATTCTGTATTTCTTCCAAAGCACTTTTAAGATCGGATTTAAATTTATCCTGTCCCTCGTTCAGTTCTAATTTCAGTTTTTCATTATTTTCACTAAGATCCTGTTTTAATTTATCATTGTTCTCGGTCAGTCTAAGCTCAAGTTTAGCTTGATTTGCACTAAGGTCCTGTTTCAATCGCTCCTGATTTGCACTAAGGTCCTGTTTCAAGCGTTCCTGATTTTCATTAAATTCAGCACTAAGTTCCTGCTTTAGTTTAGCACTACTTTCACTTAAATCCTGCTTCAAACTATCCTTCAAATTCCCTAACGCATTCTCCAAAAATGCACGCCATTCATCCATAATAACAATAAACTTTTCAAGAAACGGCAGTTCAGACCTCGGGGAGAATAATATCAGAGTATAAACCAGAGTCCAGTTCCACGTCTACTAATGAATTAAGCTCACCTCCTTAGGGGAAGATTTGTATATCATTTCAATAATACTTAACTATTAAAATCCGAAACGTTGCGCAAATGCAGTCGCATAAAAAAAAATGAAATTTTCCTAATCTCCAAGATGTTGTTTCAAACATTCAACATGGCCCTTCCTAACTTTAACTAAAGTGCTCGCTGCCACAGAGATCTGGGCTAATAAATGTTATCAAATAACCCAAAAATCCTATTGTCGCCGCATCTTGCTTATGTCCAGATTTTGGACTAAAAGATCGAGTCCTTAGATTGGCGTCGTCAATTAAATTCGGGCCAAACACGTTACGGGCGCCAAATTTGTACTACCTGCCCCCGTTTTGCCGGGCAGCTCAGGCGGTAAGCAAAAGTTCCCAGAGGCGGAACGTTCGCTTACAGGCGACGCTAAATTATAGGGGTCAGGGACAATCTAAGGACTGACGACAAATGAAAACACTAGAAAGAAATGGGTTTTAACATTTATTAAATAAATATTAGCACTTTCCAGGTTCTAGAAATATTTTCAAAATCTTGAAATAAAATTAAATAATTCTTCCCTGCCGGAATTCTTCCGCAATTCTCCATTAATTTGAATTCTGTAAACAGACGAAATTAAGCCTTAATAAATCGTCCTAAGAAAATAAACAAATTATTATTTGAGAAAAACCTATCTCAAAATCTCAAAATATGAATTATTTCTCCTTTTCTTGAATTATAATTTAAATTGACAATACTTAGCGGTTCATTTAAATTGTGAGTCAAATTTCTACGTCACACGAAAAATCCAATAACTCCCTTCTATTAATTGAATATTATTTCAATTAATTATTTAAGCTTCAAATTATATAACAAAATTATTTTGAGATCAAATATCTAACTCATTTGATTCTTATTCTTACGTCAATTGACCTAGTGTTGTGCACAACTCACAATAAAGGCTTAAAATTTTCGCATTATAGCGTTAAACATTTTACATTTTGTGAGCTTATTTCATTGACGCGATCCTTGCTTAAGTATTTTTTCTCGAAGCAAAGATCCTAATCTATCTTATTTCGTCATAAAATCACTTAAAGATTCAAAATTGAGCCAAATATGCTCGCCACAAAACAACAAAATAAACGAAACTTTACGCGCTCAGCGTACACACAACATGACGAAATATAACCATGGAAATCACAATTATAAATAAAATCAATCATTCATCCATCTCACATTCAAGCTTTGGTCCACGTTAATATTATTAAATAAATTTATCGGATCCTATCTTTTGATTTTTATTTTTAAATTTTATCTGAAACATGAGAACTTCTCTCGATGACCATATCAGACAAGAGCTACCATTACAATCGTCTGGCGTGTGATTGTGACAGGATTATCACTTTTCCAATGAAATAAATTCCACAACGATGTTCCAGAATAATTTTGTAGTAGAAATCGTCACTAAAAATTCCATAGAACTGCCTACAGTCACAGATAAATAAACATTCGCGCATACGGTCTATGAGTCACGACTACGTTATTTTTAATCTCTCATTATCACAAATTATTGACCAACATGTGCTGTACAAGAAGAAATTATGTTTAAAAACACACTCTCTTCCTTAATTGACTCATGTAATGGACACACAAATAAAATCCTATCTTAAGATCCATTTACAAGTCTCAAAAATACCAATAACAGTAAATGCAAAATCTGTGGACATTCAAGCCACGACCAATATTCCAGGTCACATCTACTTCAAAATAGCACACATTAATCACTTATAAGCACAGCAATAATTACACTCATGACCTTTAAATATTCTATTAGACCGTAATAATGTCAATTATTATTATTATTATTATTATTATTATTATTATTATTATTATTATTATTATTATTATTATTATTATTATACGCGCGCGGTCGCGTCATCGCAGGCTATGGTTTAACCCATATATGCCCGCAACTTTTGTTTTTGAATGAAGTGCTCATTTTCACATTTGTTGCTTCTTTTAGTGATATTAGGTTAATGGCAACACTGATTTTTTGTTTCTATTAGCGTTACTGTCTGATTGGCCATGGGTCGAAAACGACCCTGTGGGCATATAAACTACCTTTTCCTAAATTGTTGTAATTACATATCTTACAGTTATTTACTAATACAGACAACCATTATTGTGTGAAATGTTATTGTTTTCTTTATTACAATTGTACACAAATATTATTACACAGATAATTATGAGTTCAAGTACAATGGTGAATTACAACACATTCACAAAAATATTGCAGCACTAGAAAGTTACAAGCACTGTGTGCATCTTACACTGAAGTCTCAGTCTTCATGAAAAGCTATGCATGAAACTTTAAGAAACATTTATCATGCAACGCGACATTGCATCTCTTGCATGCTTTCGTGGTTTTACTTTTGCACGAAACACATCTTTTACGTTTCTGACCCACAGTAATCATATGACCATCACTTTTGCGTGCGATTTCTGGGACATTCTTTATGACATTCCTTGATCGGGTAGATGGGCCGGGTTGTGTTCGCGCAACTCCATATTTCAGAAGAAGCGTTTCAGCTAGTTCCCTACGAAATGATAGAAGATCATTGGTTCTTCCAAGGGAACGAGCTAGAAGGAAGGCATTGTTCACATAAACATCTAGCACCATTTCTTTCCCCTAATTCCAACCCGGTACACAACAACATTGCTATCCATTTGATCCACTCCGCGCATATAAACATTGTACTGATGAAAGCTGAATGTCTGAGGAATGGCAATTCCTTTCTTCTGTGCTGAAGAGTACCTTTGCGTGGGTCGAATAGGATGAACTCCGTACTCACTTGACAGGAGCGTAACAATGTTGTTATCATGCCACCTAATTGCACTGATACCGTGTTTCTTGTTTATCATTGTGTCAAATGCTCCTCTAAGCTCCTTGCCCATAACATCAATTCCCTTTAGTGGACATTGTCCCGTACGGTCCTTTCTAACAGTTCCTGTTGCCTTTACACCTTTTGTCTGAAGCAATGACCTTCATCAGCGGGAGGTTGTATAGCCACATCAGTAGTTGAAACCTCCTGTTTGGAAGATAACCTTTCAAGCTCTTCTAAAATCTCAGAAGTTATAAGACTGTTTGGGAAACTAGGAAACATGAGAAGAACTCTTAAGTTTTAGTACCGAGTCTGTAATAGATTCCCGTGATAATTCCCTCTCCCCAAATATAAAAACGTTGCAGTAACAACGGAAAGAAACTAAGCTATATCTTATCATTGAGCAATAATGCAATTATGATCATATTTGATGAAATGCATGAAAGGTTCCTTATATGCCCACAGGGTCGAAAACGACCCATATCAAATATCTCGTTTTATTATATGACCATATAGAAAAATTAAAAAACTTGTGACATGTAGTCGTAAACTATATTCTTTGCTCTAAGTAACAGCACAAGAACCAAGCTAAAATTATAAACAGCAAAATTGTCAACTTGCATTTTCTGCCACACTGCATCAATACTATGCTGAAGGATGTAACACAGCAATCTGTTTGCAGTTACAAGGCAAACAATACAGCTTCAAATCAACAATCACACATTCACAATAATAGCCAACATGCTGACAAATACATAATCATGATTTTAAGTCGAAAACGAATCCATGGGGATAAATGATGGCAAATGACTATTGTGGGTCGTTTTCGACCCTGTGGGCATATATGGGTTAAGGAAATCATAGATGACTCTATTCTATTTCGGATCTATGGTAAACCACAAACATCAAGGAAAAATCCTAAATTCACAGAACACGTCGATATTCTGTCCCAGATAAATCAAAAATTATTCCATCATTAATTTATAAATTGAAAATTATTATCGCGTGGGTCAAATATTTTTAACACTTCCCTAGACTTAACATGGGACAGTGAGAATATGTCACGAAGCACTCACTCACATAGAACAAATTATAGGTCCCAAATACACTCTCGCACACATCAAATCTACCAACACCAGTGAAAGAAGAGTGAAATTTCTAACTACAAAGACTATTAGAAATGACTTTAAATATTCAAGCAAGGACTACGTCTACATAATTGTTACAACAGAGAAAAGAGAAAAGTATAATTTAAAATCTTAGCTGTAGTAGACTTGGCTTCTGGACTCGGCTGATGATCAATGAATATTTAACCAAACTCCATCTCTGATGTTATTCTCTCCCGGGCTGAATTATGCCTCACATTTTAAAGATTCATGGCTGCAGCAGGCGAGGACTTGGGATAAACACACACTTCGTCGTAACACTGGAGTTCCATTCTTCCAAACTATTTAAGGTTGCTGGGGATCTTGCGTCTTCTGGTTGAAGCTGAAACTAAAAGATATGTCTTAGAAAAAATACTCCACACACATTCGATTCTTCAAGATGGCACAGTTTTACCTACTTTATAAATTCTCTTCAGGTTTATAAAACTAAAGAAATCTGAACTGCTGCGTTTCCGATATTTTTTTGTCCCAAAATTTCCTCGGAAGCAGAAAATTTCTCGTCTTTCCTTAAATGAATACTGGTAAGATTCCACGTCGAATACGTCGTTTCCAGTAACACATGTGCTCGAACAATTCTTCCCGTAGGCAACTGAGCAAAGACCAAATGAGCACTGAGCGAATGCAAATGAGCAAAGAAAGCAAAAGAGCAAAAGAGAATGATTTCCTCAAGTACATGGGTATTTATTCCTTCAAGACGTAGGTGTGTCTGTTAATTAATTTTTATTGGCTAAGACTTTGCGATCAGGCTAACCTTGCGGTCCAATTGGTTGAATATCATGACGTCAAAATCTCAAAGTATTGATCGCTTTTAATCTGGTCGAGTTCCTGTCCACGTGCCACCTTCTGCTGTCTTCAACAAGGCACAAAAAAAAAACCCAGACTCGTATGCACGGCACGGGAAAAACCTGTTCCCCTCGCTGGCTAGCAGACAATGCAGAGTTGAAATCACCTTCCTGGATGATAAATTTATGCATGGTTCCACACTAGAATTAAAATATTCTTCCCAAATAAACTAATAACCAATTTTCAAGGGTGCAGTATCCCGTACGTATCTACAAGAAGAAGACGAAAAAGATAAAGTCGCAATGAAATTTGTGGAAGCAGCTACAGAACGATTTTTACACTACACCATTTCTTCAACATACAATACTGATCAGAGTGGTTTCGTGCTCGTAATGAAAGCGAAAAGGACTCTATCGTTTGTTGGTGAGAAACATACAGAAATAGTTGCTCAATCAGTTAGTGCACTCACCCATTCGCACACAATTATGCTTACAATTAGTACGGCCGATACTCTTTTCCCGAAATTATTCTTTTTACTACAGGAGGCAACTGGAACTTTCGGTCCGACAGTTTCCAAAGAAATGTTTCATGCCAGAAATACAATTGTAACAACCACAAAATCAGGGAAAATGGGGAAAAAGGAATTAAAGTATTGGTTTAAAGAATACTTCTTCCCATTTGCGGAAGAGAAGTCTTTGCTACTGCTAGATTTCTGGACTACTTATAGTGATTAGAGCTGTCTTGAAGACATTCCTCCAGACAACAGTATAGACATTCTCCAGATTCCTCCCGGCACTACAGGGAAAATAAATGAAATGGCGTATGGCTTTTAGTGCCGGGAGTGTCCGAGGACAAGTTCGGCTCGCCAGATGCAGGTCTTTTGATATGACTCCCGTAGGCGACCTGCGCGTCGTGATGAGGATGAAATGATGATGAAGATGACACATACACCCAGCCCCCGTGCCAGCGAAATTAACCAATTAAGGTTAAAACAGGGAAAATATAGCCCTTGAACAAGTTTTCCTTCCGGCAGTGGAAGGCTTTGTATTGCCACTTAACAGACATTGTGCCGATTTGTGAAGACTTTCAGTTTGTTGTTTATCAGAGAAAACGGCATACTGAAAATGCAGTCCTTCATTCATTTTCAATTTTCTTTTGTACGGTTCAAGGACATGATTAAATATTCGTGGTTCGCAGCCAATTATACAACGGAGAGACCTCCCGAGTTCGAAGTGCCTGCGAAGTATTGCCTTCAAACAATTAACGAAAATTGTGAAGAACAATGAGGCCTCATTCGTTGCGCATGGTGCCAAAAATATTTGTGTTTCTATCATGCGATTAACGCACCTCATTTATGTTTCACATTCGTTCCGTAACATTTAAATATATATATATATATATATATATATATATATATATATATATATATATTTGTTCGTGGCGTCGACCTCTAGAGATATTTTGCCACTACTTGCACCATACGATATGAACCTGCCTGTAATTGGAATTGCGGAAGTATAGAGTGTTGAATGTGAGGAAAGGAGCGTTAAGGACGACACAAACCCCCCAGTCCCCAGGCCAGGGATATTAATCAATTACAATTAAAAAGCCCTGTTCCGGCCGGGAATCGAACCCGGGGCCGCCGAGTGACAGACGGACGCGTTGCCTCCTATACCGCGGGGCCGGACTCCGTAACAATAAAGTGACCTTGATGCGTGGCAGCCTGCCAGTTCGTTCTCTCTCTCTCTCTCTCTCTCTCTCTCTCTCGCCCGAACCGCCTCAATCTGGACATGCTGACCCAACTCCACTGCAGCTCCACTCCGCTGTGCGCCGCGCGAGCCAGCAAGAAGCAAGGGTTGTCCAGTAAGCTGCGATGTCACACGAATTTTGTATAAAGATTTGGAAAAATGGCACCTACATTTTTGCACATCGCTGTTTTATGGGTCTCCTCATGGTCTCTGCGAAATTTTTGTCGATTTCGATATGACAGTATCGGCAGTTCCCTTGTTAGAGAGGGTGCAGTTGCTGGTAAAGGTGAGAGCTCTTATGCACTCTATTTGCCACCTCCTTTGAGGCTAGTGTATCTGGAGATATTACAGTGCCGAGGCATGTAAAGTATTCCACACTTTCCAGTGGATGGTTTTCTAGCATGATGTTCGCTGGTCGCCTCTTTCTATTTATTGCCATCGCTAGGCCTACTGTTTTGGGTTCGCTTATCTTGAGATTGAATTCCTGGATCTTAATATTCCATTCACTGAGTCTCAACTGTACTTGCTCCTCAGTTTCTCCCCAGATCACAACGTCATCAACAAAAGCCATTGCATTTAGTTCACCAGAGGTTTTTATGTAGACAAGGCGTGAAAGTTAGTTCCCTGTCAAATAATATTCCAAGATCCTTCTCTTCATTTACCTTTCGTAAATTGTGGACCCTAGAAAAACATTGATTAGGTCGAGCCCCCTTGTTCAAATAAAAGAACATTTCCCGAGCGAGTTAGCCGTGCGGTTAGGGGCGCGCAGCAGTGAGCTTGCATCCTGGAGATAGTGGGTTCGAACCCCACTGTCGGCAGCCCTGAAAATGGTTTTCCGTGCTTTCCCATTTTCTCACCAGGAAAATGCTGGCGTTGTTGTACCTTAATTTATTAAGGTCACGGCCGCTTCCTTCCCGCTTCTAGCCCTTACCTATCCCATCGTCGCTATACGACCTGTCTGTGTCAGTGCGACGTAAAGCAAATTGAAAAAAAAAAAAAAAGAACATTTCTTCTCCATAGCGTGAATGCGCGGCTGATAGACAGACTGTTCAGTACATCACTCAGAAGTATTCAATGTAATTATGTTTACGCAGGAGATCCTACAGACTACCTCCTGCCGGGCTGAGTGGCTCAGACGCTGGCCTTCAGGCCCCAACTTGACAGGTTCGATCCTGTCTTAGTCCGGTGGTATTTGAAGGTGCTTAAATACGTCCGCCTCATGTCGGTAGATTTACTGGCACGTAAAAACAACACCTGCGGGACTAAATTCCGGCACCTCGGCGTCTCCGAAAACCGTCAAAGTAGTTAGTGCGACGTAAAGGCAACAACATTATTATTATTATTATTATTATTATTATTATTATTATTATTATTATTATTATTATTATGTCCGCCTCTGTGGTGTAGTGGTTAGCGTGATTAGCTGCCACCCCCGGAGGCCCGGGTTCGATTCCCGGCTCTGCCACGAAATTTGAAAAGTGGTATGAGGGCTGGAACGGGGTCCACTCAGCCTCGGGAGGTCAACTGAGTAGAGGTGGGTTCGATTCCCACCTCAGCCATCCTGGAAGTGGTTTTCCGTGGTTTCCCACTTCTCCTCCAGGCGAATGCCGGGATGGTACCTAACATAAGGCCACGGCCGCTTCCTTCCCTCTTCCTTGCCTATCCCTTCCAATCTTCCCATCCCTCCACAAGGCCCCTGTTCAGCATAGCAGGTGAGGCCGCCTGAGCGAGGTTTTGGTCATTCTCCCCAGTTATATCCCCGACCAAGAGTCTGAAGCTCCAGGACACTGCCCTTGAGGCGGTAGAGGTGGGGTCCCTCGCTGTGTCCGAGGGAAAAGCCGACCCTGGAGGGTAAACAGATGATGATGATGATGATGATGATGATTATTAGACTAAGTCCTTTTAACTCCTCAGGCAACTGAATATGTCAAGAGTTTAAGATTTAATACCCTTAATAATAATAATAATAATAATAATAATAATAATAATAATAATAATAATAATAACAATAATAATAATTTTTGAAAATAGGGTGTTGCCTCCGAAGATGCCTCCTGCAGGTCTTTACTACTACTACTACTACTACTACTACTACTACTATTACTACTACACGTTTTTATTCCTCCCCTGAAGGGGGAGGCGGGCCTCTTAGACGGTTACGCCGTCTCTCAGGCCAGGAGATTTGTTACGGTGAAGGAGATGTGCGGAGAAGGTGAGGGGGTTGGGCGGCCGTGGCCTATACTACGAACTGTCCCTGCATTCGCCTTAGTGCAGGAGAATGGAAAACCACATAAACCATTCTCAGGACAGCCGACGGGTGGGGCCATCCGTGAGGTCCAGCCCTGTCCCATCTCCCGAATGCAGAGGCGTAGAGCCACAGTAGACCCGTGGCCACCTCTGCTCTGCTCGGTTGGCCGGTCAGAGTACAGAGCTGTTGGACTACGGACCAGCCGTGGCCAATTGTGGGCCGAGACCCACTCTGCATCCACCGACCATTGTATTTTTATTATTTAAAAAAAAAAATTCAAATAGTTGTTTCATTCTCCCCGTGAGGGGAGCGGGCCACCACTCCAACAAAGGGACTCTTTGGCCAATTACAATAATGGTATTTGGAGTTGACGCCGTATAGCCCACCTGCTCGTCTGTGAGGATGGGACCCTACCTATAATGAATTCTAATGATAAAAACTTCACACACACACACACACACACACTCAATGAAGGTTGAAATCCCGGGAATCGAACCCGGTACCCGCTGAACCAAAAGTCAGCACGCTGACCATTTAACTTTGGAGCCGGAAATAATAATAATCACATGGCCTCAGCTACCGTGTGCAGACATTTCAATTTGACGCTAACCCAAAGAGAACCGGCTGTCTGCTCGTCAATTTCGACGTTCTGTTTTACTCTAGGCCCACTAGATGGCAGACCGAGTAAGCCGAATCTCTCATGGGCGTCTATGGCTGAGATTTAATTAATTTTTTCGGGTAAACACCAAATGTGTCACCAGAGATCTTTTACATGCCGACATCGTACGACACTGAGTGTCGAATGGACTTTTTTACGCCCTTCAAAAATCCGACTGCCTCTGCCGGTTTTGAACCCGCTATCTTGGGACCCGGAGGCCGACACTCTACCACTGAGAATAATAATAATAATAATAATAATAATAATAATAATAATAATAATAATAATAATAATGTTCATCTAAAAACCACCGGGCGAGTTGGCCGTGCGGTCAGGAGCATGCGGCTGTGAGCTTGCATCCGGGAGATAGTGGGTTCCAATCCAATTGTCGGCAGCCCTGAACATGGTTTTCGTTGGGTTTCCCATTTTCACACCAGGCAAATGCTGGGGCTGTACCTTAATTAAGGCCACGGCCGCATCCTTCCAACTCCTAGGCCTTTCCTATCCCATCGTCGCCATGAGATCTATCTGTGTCGATGCAACTTAAAGCAACTAGCAAATAAACTAACATCTACAAACTTCAAAATACAACACAGTAGTCAAACCGGAATGCCTATACGCGAATGAATGTCTAGTACTGAATTACAAGCTGAATAAAGTAGAAGTACTGGAAAGAAAAATTATACGGAAAATATTCGGTTCGCTAAGAATTACAGAACTGTGGAAATCAAGAAGTAATGATGAAATATACCGAAACATAGAAAATATGACGGAAACAATGCGGAAGAGGCGATTGATATTTTTTGGATATGTATACAGAATGGATGACAACAGGTTAACCAAACAGATCTTCAAACATCTTTGGAACATGAAGTCAAGGAACATTTGGAAAGAAACAATGTAAGAGAAGAAGCAGCAGAGAGAGAGAGATTTAAAAAAAGAAGATATTCATATTGGAACGATTCCAAGATTGGATGCGAAAGAAAACAGGCTCAAAATGGGCCGAGGAAAGGAAAAGGGGGAAGAAGAAGAAACAACAAAGTATGAAGCATTGAAATTGTCACGTGGTCAGTATGTCATTTGATACAGTTTGTAAAGCTCTCCGGTACTGTTTTGCTACTAAGCCACAGAACCTGTCCTCTCCATCTTACGGTATAACGTCAAACGTAATAAGATAGACTTTCAGAAATGTAATGTTCATGCTATTGTCCTTGGTCGTAACAAGGAGCTGTCCAGGTCCAGTTCATAGAACGGGCACACTAGCAGCTCCTGCCATCTCTACGAGACAACGTGAACTATGTAATCAATGTTTGATGAACTGGTTTGTTCAGGTTCTATACCATAAAATATCTTGCATGACGTCAAATTCGCATTTGCTTGCGGCTCATGTCTCCGTTCAGATTCATCACTGTTAGTATTTATTATTGAGGCTTATGATCCTTAGTTTTCAACGCACTAGACTTCAAACAGGAATATTTATAAATGTAGTTTTTCTGCGCCGCTAATCTAGTACACACAGACTAATGACAAAAAACATCGTTTCTGCTTAGCGGGCTAGGACACGGAAGGTGTAATAACAGGACGTTAGAATATTATTATCACATTTGCCTTTCTGATCATCACCATCAGTTGGTTTACTCATCGCTGAGCGACGTGACCTCATTTCTTCACTTCATTAGTAACTGCAATCTTAACGAAATTATTCCATCAAGAGCGGTCTTCAGCTTTCCTTAAGATATTGTGAAGAGGTAGACCGGTGATCTTCTTTGCTTGGTCTAACCATCTACTTGTTATTCTGCCTCTTGGTCTGGTGGCTTCAATTTTGCTTTGCAGAATGGCCTTTTCTATATTGTCTCCTTCTCTCCTCAAAATGTGTCCCAGGAACTGGAGGTAACTTTCACTAACGCGGGAAGATAAACGTTTTGTGTTGCTCAGTTCTTCTATAATGGAGGCATTTGTTCTTTCTGTACATGGTATATGGAGCATTCTCCGCCAACACCACATCTCAAAGGCATCTATTCGGTTCTTGTCACTAGCCTTCACTGTACTACATTATTATTATTATTATTATTATTATTATTATTATTATTATTATTATTATTATTATTATTATTATTATTATTATTACGTTATGCCCATTCATAGCGCGCGTTGGACCTTGTTCATTGGCCTGATGACTTTCGCCTTCCTATTCTACCAAAATCTCTTCATGAACTCACTGTGTTGCCTCTTCCGTTCTTCTGACCACTTTGTACTAGTCCTGCTGCTAGTTTTGACCAAATATATGTGTTATTTATTGAGGTCCTGAAGACTTTGCGATTGTTCATGATGTCCAAATCATTGTTTCTTTTATTTATTATTATTATTATTATTATTATTATTATTATTATTATTATTATTATTATTATTATTATTATTATTATTATTGCTATTTGCTTTACGTCGCACCGACACAGACAGGTCTTATGGCGACGATGGGTGAGGAAAGGCCTAGGAATTGGAAGGAAGCAGCCGTGGCCTTAATTAAGGTACAGCAACAGCATTTGCCTGGTGTAAAAATGGGAAACCACGGTAAACCATCTTCAGGGCTGCCGACAGTGGGGCTCGAACCCCCTATCTCCCGATTACTAGATACTGGCCGCACTTAAGCGACTGCAGCTATCGAGCTCGGTATTAGATTTAGATTTATTAGATTGAATAATATTTTTGTGAGTCTGTTATTATAAAAATGTGTCCGAAAATGTCAAACGTCTCATCCGTACACTATTGATGAAACTCTCTATGTAACTATAGAGGTCTGCAGTTCGCCTTTTGATCCAAATTCCATTTTCCTGTATGGGGGCCGAACATTATCCTAAGAATTTTACGTTCTTATTTTTCACTATCTGCAACTTTAGAATGACCTCATAAAGTTAATATTTCTGGTGCATATAGAGCTTCACGTAGAGTAACTGTTTTGTAATATTTCATTTTAACATTACGTGACATAACTCGTCTACTCTAGTGATCCCATGTCAGTCTAAATGTCCTCTGAAGTTCTGAGGCCCTTTCCACATTGGCCAAACTGTCTAATCCCGAAGGAAGAATTATTTCTTCAATGTATTTAAAAAAGAAAGAGACCTGCGAAATTGTAACATATGCCGTTTCAATGTTATCTTTGTTGCACTTTTGCTGAAAACTCTACATATACTTGGTTTTCTCGAATGGTATCTGAAGGCCTGTCTGTGATGCTATTCTGTGTAATGTCTCGATAGCATACGTAGTTTCCTCCTTGTTCTTAGTGATGCTAGCTAAGACTCTGCGAAAGCCAAGCATTTCACTTCGATTTTGTTCGCACCCGTCCCGATGGTTATCGTTATCATCATATATAGCGTATATATTTCAGTACCGTAGTATAGAATCCCTTTTGCGGCGCTCACAAGTAGCCGATCGTGACAAATTAGCATTTTAAAGAAAGATAATAGACATTAGAGATGACAAATGGCGCTCTCATTTCATAACTATCATAATTTCTTTTAAAAACGAGTTTTAAAAATTGTACGAAGTGTGCGATTTACAAATACTGTTGCTGTAGGAAAATACACGCCAGCATTGCTGTCCATATTTTGCCCGCTGGGACGCCTCTTTTATGTCATTGTATGTATGTTTAGTCTTCAGCCCGAAGGCTGGTTGGATCCTCAACAGCTCAGCCATCAGCTGACATAGATGGCCTGGGCATCACTAAAGAGGCGTACTAGGGAAATGAGGAGTGTGGTGCTGTAATTACTTCAGTTAAGAAAAGAATGATAGTAAAAGCAAAAATTACTTCCGGAACATTCGTCAGTATAATAATGCACTTGCATTTGCTTCCGTTCAAGTGGATACCATAAATGTTTTAAAAAAATCAAAGATTACATTAAGTAAGACTGTCTAATATTGTACTGATTTGTGAATTCCTTAGTTCATCAATAGTTCACCAGGGGGCTACTCCACCACATACTTAATGAACATGCGAGATTTCTCGCAGTTATTATTATTATTATTATTATTATTATTATTATTATTATTATTATTATTATTATTATTATTATTATTATTATTATTATTAGTATTAGTATTATTATTATTATTGTACCGGTTGGTACACCCCGACCTCGCAAATTTAAATATTGCGCCAGTTGAAAAACTCCTCTACAGGAGAAAGCCTGAACTTTAACAAACTGTATTAACTCAACGGTTTCTCGGAAGATGTCACTATTGTAAATTTGGTAATTTTGAAGTGTTCTGAACGTTGCCTACGTTATAATACAAGGCCTGGAAACAGAGGCCGTAAAACGATATGGAAGTGGTTACACTGAAGTTCAATGCCGGGCCGCTAGGATCGCTATCTTGCCCCCTGTCTACCAGGTTCGCGCCTTTAAACGTGTTTATTAACTGAGTTGCTTGTGAATGTATTATGTATTCGTCTCATGTTAAACATTCGCAGTTCCAGCCATGGTTTATTCACGAGAAATTAAAGGTAGTGGAATTTCGTTTCACAAGTTTCCAGTGAATGTTCAATGTTCGAAACATTATACTGAGGAAGTATTACGCATGAGATACGACTTCGAGCTGATGAAATTAGGCCTCTGTTCCTACGTTTTGATCCGAGTTACGTCATAAGAATCTGGCGATTCCAAAATTTATCACTGGACATTTTTGGAAACAATGCTACCGTGACCGGCGATCATTTGAGAGGCTTCTTCAAACTCAGAAATCTTAAATTAGGATACCAACCAGAAAAATAATTTTCCCAACAAATCTGGAGAAAATGAATGTAGCAAGAGCTAAAAATATTGTATTTTCCCCTGAAACAATCTCTGATTTCAAAAGTGTGGAGATGGTTAGTCCCGAGAACATTAAATACAGTTTAAAATAAACCATTTGTTTTATGAAGCATTTTATGAAATTGTTCGATGCGCATGACGTCTGCAACACCTCACATGGGACACATTCAGGAACGAGAACAAACGAGTATCTTTTAGTACTGAAGATGAACGCCTCAGTTAGTTAATTAATGATCTCCTGTCATACATAAAGAAAATTCAAATGTATTCAAAGAAAGTAAAAACAGATTCACGAGGGAAGTGTATCAGGCATAGATCTTGACTACCCAATCCACTGTGGCCTGCGTAAAATACCTCATAGGTATACATTTGCATTATGCATTGACGAGGAACCTGATAAGCGATGACATCGAGCTCTTCTTCAGCTACCTAAGACTCCAAGCGGAATACAATGATATTATGGTTCGTGTGGCAAAAGAACAGACAGACTGTAAAGATTGTTTAGAACATATCTGTTCTCCAGCTACTCAAAGTCCAACGTTGTGTCTTATTCATTTTCAAGATAGAGGAGCCCTCAGATACAAAAAATTATCGTCTGTGGCACTTCTGCAGTGAACGACGGAATTTGTCACTTCCGCTACGCAGTACTTGCCCCGAAGAGAGTTACTAAAAGGTGTACGGTTTTTCTTTTCGAAAGACATGTTCAACAGTGAAATTAAGGGTAGAAAGTGAAAAGACGACAAACCACCTCTTTTTCTACTCTGAAAATTTCTGAGACCTCTATGTGACAACATTGCTTCGAGCCATTCAAGTAGAAGAGAGAAAGTTTTGAAACTTGATAAGAAGCCCCTCGAAAGGAAAGTTTTTAAACTTCAATGATATATCCAAGCCAATGCAGCACCGCTCTATAAATAAAGTACTGTTAATACTTGCAAAAACATTCAGTTATTTTTATTTAGGATATAATTTACTTATTGACATATACGGACATGCGAATACAAGGGGGCAATGACGCGATCCTAGCGGCTGAATGGTGAACTAGGATGTCACCCGTTTCCATGAGTGCATTTCAAGGCCTTGTGTTGTAACCAAGGTTGAAGTTTACAAAACACAACTTTTATTTGCTTCACTTTATAATATTTACACAAATAACTGAAATTTATTTTGAAGCAAAAAGGAATATTGAATCTTGAGAAAAGTCTGTCTTTATACAATATGTACAGGTTTGCAGTCTTTATATACACTTCTATCTCGAAAAGATAGTCTTTGTGAATTGACACTTTGATAGTCGAGAACTATCTGGCACACTAACATAAATGTTCATGAGAGTCCTTGTTTGTTGAAGTGCCTGAATTCCTAAAAAGCAAGTTCAATTGATTGAAGAAATTCCACCTAGCGAAACTAAGGGAGCTTGCATAAGTTAGGGAATGAAAATGGCTTGTAAAAGAATTACGGAACATAGGCAGCGGAAACAGGTAAGGGAGCGGTGACCAGAGGTGAAACCTCGTACTGCCAGAAATTCAGTCCACCTGGTCGAAGCACATTTTCAAGAGGAGTAGCCTCCGTGCTCGACGTAGGGTGTATTCTGGAGCTGGACACCGGGGCAAGTGGGCAAGTGAGCAGGCAGGGAGCTCCTATTTATAGTACACTCGATGGTCAGGCACGCGCACTGAGGGCTGCGCGTCGAAGCTAGCAGAATGATACACAGGCGCGCGTGCAGCTGGCTGGCGGAGCGAGAAAGGAGCGCCGGACATACAACACCCTCCCCTCCTAAATGCGCCGGTACGGCGTGAAACGGCGGCGGCGCTGGCGGCGACTGCGATGCTGGGGCGGAGCTGCTGATATCTCTGTTGTATTGTCCGGAGCTGGAACTGGGCGGAGTGGCGCTGTCTCGTCCTGAAAGGAACCCATTGTTATTAAATGATCTAAAGCTCTTTCAGCAATAGATTTATCTGGTTTAGCAATAGCATCAATAGCTGGACAGGGGCGGTAGCGCAG
Organism: Anabrus simplex; assembly: GCF_040414725.1. Lineage (NCBI taxonomy): Eukaryota > Metazoa > Arthropoda > Insecta > Orthoptera > Tettigoniidae > Anabrus > Anabrus simplex. The sequence continues at coordinate 70,666,754 of NC_090274.1, read as the reverse complement.
ACGTATCTGATCTTGATGGCGGCAGATACGTTTCTCCGTAGTCTGTATCTCGTAGAGACGATGACCCAAAGATCTGCAGATGACTCCAGGTATCCAGAGTGGGTTGGATTTGAATGTCCTGGTGTAGACCTTGTCGTTGAGGGAGAACTTCGTTGGTGAGGTCTTATGCTGGGCCGGAAGAGGCTGTAACAGAGAAAGTAAAGTTCTGTGAGGTCGTCCATGGAGCTTCTGTGCAGGAGTGATATTATCAGCGCCGGGTAGGGTTCTGTAGTTGTTTAAGAGTTGGAGCAAGGCTTGGTCTTTAGTTAAGCCTGAAGAGACAGCTTTCTTCATACTTCTTTTAAATGTTTGTACGAAGCGTTCAGCTTCACCATTAGATTGAGGGTGAAAAGGTGGTGCTAGGATATGGCGAATGCCATTATGTATACAAAAGTTCTGAAAAGCAGTAGCTGTAAATTGAGGTCCGTTGTCCGAAATGAGTACTTGCGGTAAACCTTCTGTAGTAAAGATTTTCTGGAGAGCACGAATGGTAGCTTCGGTTGTAGTAGTCGAATGCATATCCACGACATATGGAAAGTTTGACAGTGAATCGATGACTATTAACCACATGGAATTGAGGAAAGGACCTGCGAAATCGATGTGAACTCGTTCCCATGGAGTAGTAGCAGGAGGCCATGAAGCAAGATCAGAAGACGGGGCGTTCTGATTCGTTTGACATTGCTCACAATGACGTATTAGCTTTTCGATGGCGGCATCAATACCGGGCCAGTAGCAGTGTTGACGGGCGAGTTGCTTTGTTCTGGAGATACCCCAATGGCTTTGGTGTAATAATTCGAGAACTTGTTTCTGTAGGCTAAGTGGGATAATCACTCGGAAGATGGTGCCTGCTTCTAGTAGTACAACTCCGGCACGAGTCGTGAGACGATGCTGCATACGATGATAAGGTGCCAGGTGGGCAGGAAGTGTGCTCTGAAGAGGCCAACCGTTGCGGATGTAAGTACGTACAGTAGCAAGTGTACTGTCCTTATCCGTAGCTTTAGCTATGCAGGTAGCATCAATAGGAAAACTGGATACAGTATCTTCAAGTTCTATGTCCAACTGAAGACATTCAGATTCTTGAGAATCGAAGGCAGTATCAGGACCAACGGGTAAGCGGGAGAGGGCATCAGCATTACAATGCTGGGATGTGGCTCGATATACAATCTGATAGGAATAATCAGAAAGGAACATGGACCATCTTTGAAGCTTTCTGATGGAATTCTCTGGGATCTTATTACCAGGATGGAATAAGTGTACGAGAGGCTTATGATCGGTAATGATCAGGAAATGGTTGCCATAAAGATATTCATTGAAACGGCGAATACCAAAGATGATTGCTAAAGCTTCTTTCTCTATCTGTGAGTATCGACGTTGATGGTCATTAAGTGTTTTCGAAGCGAAGGCGATGGGGCGTTCTTGTCCATGACGATCCTTCTGGGAGAGAACTGCACCGACACCGTAGTCTGAAGCGTCAGTAGCTAGCGTGATGATCTTGTCGGGCTGAAAATGAGTGAGTTGTATAGCTTGAATTAAGGCGTTGTTGATTGTTTTCCATGCCTGTTGGCATTGCGGAGTCCACTGAAACTTAACACCTTTTTTACGTAGAGCGTTTAATGGAGCTGCCACTGTAGCGAAGCGTGGAATGAACTTATTATAATAGTTCGCTTTGCCTATGAAGGACTGAAGCTGCTTGAGGTTCTGAGGTGCTGGCATGTTTACTATCGCGGAGACATTCTGCATACTAGGACGAATTCCATTCTTATCAAGTATATGTCCGAGGTAGTGAACTTGAGGCTGAAAGAAGGTACATTTAGCGAGATTCGCTCGTAGTCCATTGTCTTTCAATTTCTGGAGAAGAAGGCGGAGATTGGTTAGATGTTCCTGATGATCTTTTCCAGTAACAATAATATCATCCAGGTAGTTAGCACAACCGGGAATTGAGGCGGTGAGTTGGGCCAAATAGCGCTGAAAAATAGCCGCTGAGGATGAAACACCGAATGGGAGCCGCTGGAGCTGGAGCAGTCCGAGAGGAGTGTTGAGTGTGAGAAATTTCTTAGATTCTTCGTCTAAAAGTAGCTGGAGATATGCTTCTTTAAGATCAACTCGAGAGAAGAATTGTCCACCAGAGAGACGACGGAATAAGTCTTCTGGACGTGGAATAGGAAAGATATCGGTTTCGAGTTGTGCGTTGACTGTAGATCGAAAATCGCCACAAAGTCGAACATTACCATCAGGTTTCTTGATTACCACGAGTGGAGTAGCCCATTGACTAGAAGTAACTGGTACTACAATTCCAGTTTGTATCCATCTTTCTAATTCTTTCGTGACCTGGTCTTGAAGTGCTAGGGGTACTGGACGTGCTTTGAGGAAGCGAGGCTTAGCTCCGGATTTCAGCTGTATGTGAGCTGTATAGTCTTTTGCTGTTCCGAGCTGAGAGTCGAAGACTTCAGGAAACTGCGCTAGGAGAGCGGTAACGTCAGAAGTAGGATGCAATGTAGATACGACGTTAATGTTGTCATGTATCTGGAAACCAAATAAGTTAAATAGATCCATGCCCATAATGTTTGATGCAGTGTAGTTGTTAACTACGAGAAGAGGAATGGCCTTCTGAATTCCTTTATAACTAGCCTGAAGTTTAATTTGACCTTTGATGTCAATGTTCTTCTTGTTAAATGTCACTAGCTGGATGTCAGCTGGAGAGCATGAAGGTGAACCTAAGTCGTGGTAGGTAGTCAGGTTAATAATAGAGACAGGTGATCCAGTGTCTAATTGAAAATCGACAGATCGATCAGAGAATGAGAGAGGAACGATGATTTTGTGAGAATCCTTTGTGGGAAGAATAAGATTGATCTGATCAACTTCCATATCTTGGCGGGGCTGTATATGCTTCCGGCGCGCTGCAGTAGTCTTAGCAGGGCGGAGCGAACTTTGACAGACAGTCTGAATGTGTCCAAGTTTATTACATCGTTCACAAGTAGCTTTGAAAAAACGACAGTCACGACGTTCATGATGCTTGAAACAACCTCGGCAGGAAGGCAGGAATTTCGAGGTGCTTTTAGAATTGGGCTTCCGTGTAGCATTACGAGAGGGAACCTGGCGAGAATGCTTGGTGGAGAGCGCCTTATCCGTACGGTTCACTGTAGCAGAGGACTTGCGGGCCTGAGGCGAGACTTGTGCAACTTCGTGTGGAGAAGCTATGGCTGCGGCAGTCTTGGTAGTAAGCTCATAAACCGTAGCAATACGCTGGACGTCTTCTAAAGAAGGGTTACTCTGTTTGACAGCGTCAAAACGTATTTTGTCTTCAGGAGTATGTAAAATTATCATGTCCCGAATGAGAGAATCAGTGTAGGATGAACCACAACCGTCCTTGGAGCAGATGAACTGGCAGGGTTTAGCTAGACCACGCAATTCAGTTATCCATTCAGTATGTGTCTGATGGGGTTGCTTTCTGCTCTGAAAAAATTTATAGCGAGCAGCCACTATGTGAGGAGCTTTGGCATAGTGTTCCGTGAGACGGGCTAAGAGCTGTGTGAAGGGTACCTCAGATAAGTGTTCTTCTGGACTTAATTTACGTAGTAATTCACACGTAGCATTGCCAACCGAACTAAGAAATAGTGCGCGGCGGCGTTGATCGTCTGTGACAGAATGGCAGATGAAATGCTGTTGCAAGCGGGCTAAATAAACTGACCATTCTTCCTTAGCCGGATCAAAAGCAGAGAACGGAGGAATAGCTGATGGCTGGGTAGATACAGAAATAGCTTGAATAGCCTGAATTAATGCTGCCTGTTGTTGTTGCATAAATTGTTGTTGTTGCTGCTGTAAGGCTTGGAAGACCGTAGCGAGTTGTTCCGCAGTAGCCATTGCGAGATGCGTGCAAGAAATAGTAAGGTAAGCTGTGTGTCAGAACTGGTTGGAGTGTCGTTGTTGTTTAGCACGTCGCCGTAGAGTTGATGACTGGGCCCGTTGAATTGTAGTGTTGGTGTCGTGTTTACCTCGTCGCTATAGAGTTGGCAACTGGGGCCGAAGAATTGTAGTTTGTTGCTGTTTTTACCTCGTCGCCATAGAGTTGGCAACAGGGGTCGAAGACGTGTAGTTGGTGCTTTTTTTACCTCGTCGCCATAGAGTTGGCGACTGGGGCCGATGAAGTGTAGTGTCGCTTTTTTTTTACCTCGTCGCCATAGAGTTGTGTTGTAACCAAGGTTGAAGTTTACAAAACACAACTTTTATTTGCTTCACTTTATAATATTTACACAAATAACTGAAATTTATTTTGAAGCAAAAAGGAATATTGAATCTTGAGAAAAGTCTGTCTTTATACAATATGTACAGGTTTGCAGTCTTTATATACACTTCTATCTCGAAAAGATAGTCTTTGTGAATTGACACTTTGATAGTCGAGAACTATCTGGCACACTAACATAAATGTTCATGAGAGTCCTTGTTTGTTGAAGTGCCTGAATTCCTAAAAAGCAAGTTCAATTGATTGAAGAAATTCCACCTAGCGAAACTAAGGGAGCTTGCATAAGTTAGGGAATGAAAATGGCTTGTAAAAGAATTACGGAACATAGGCAGCGGAAACAGGTAAGGGAGCGGTGACCAGAGGTGAAACCTCGTACTGCCAGAAATTCAGTCCACCTGGTCGAAGCACATTTTCAAGAGGAGTAGCCTCCGTGCTCGACGTAGGGTGTATTCTGGAGCTGGACACCGGGGCAAGTGGGCAAGTGAGCAGGCAGGGAGCTCCTATTTATAGTACACTCGATGGTCAGGCACGCGCACTGAGGGCTGCGCGTCGAAGCTAGCAGAATGATACACAGGCGCGCGTGCAGCTGGCTGGCGGAGCGAGAAAGGAGCGCCGGACATACAACACCTTGTATTATAGCGTAGGCAACGGTTCTGAACTGCGTCTATTTCGATTTGTGTTTGTTTATTCCGTATCAAGATGTGTGGACATTCTCTTCTAGATGTCTCTACAGAGAAAAGAGTACGATTGTGCACTCTGGTGCGAAGTGAAGGGACTGTTCTTGAAGAAACTTTGTATTCATAAGTTGTTCTTTGTTAAATTTCTTTCTTTTATTGTTTGGGTTGTCAATATTTATCCTTCTGTCCGCCAGTTTTGAACTCAGACAATCCCGAAATTCTTTAGTTAATTTTCAGCCAATCATGTATGTCTTCGTCGATATGAATATGCTGCTATTAGCTACCCAATAAAATCGTGTGGGTGTGTCTACTTATTCCTGAAAGGCCTCGAATTCTTCACGAGGGTATAAAAACTGCTGATTTTCTTATCTCGGTGCCACTTCAGTAACATCTCTCTTAGTGTGTGAATATGTAGCAGGGGGGGGGCGGGAAGCGCCTCTTTCTTCAAGCAGCAGTTCATCTACAAGGTAAAGGCCTGTTAACAGCTTCATTTCTTGCTAGCTCAGCAGTTTAACTCTCGGGGAGGGTTCGAAACCTTTAGTATGTAACCTACCTTTTTAAAATGTAAATTCTTTTCTGTCTATCTATAAATTACAAATCTGTAAAGCGGGGATAGAGAGTGCTTCACCCTCTAGAACTCCCCTTCATTTTTGAAAAAGGAGGTGACTACGTTTTCATAACCGTTCTTCTCTTCTTTAATATAGTAAAGTTTTCTCATACGTGTCACCTCCCTAGCTTTGGATTAGCTCCTGTATGATCGGCCTAGCGCCACATAGGCTTCAGACAAAACTTGGTGTAGGAGTGCAAGTTATCGCCTCCATTCATTTTGTATTTTGGGCCATTTTCTTAACCTGTTTTGTTTTCTTCATGCGAAGGCCCCGTAGGTTGGGTATTAATTACCCTTGTTTCCTTGTGTGCCTTAAGGGCAGATAGAAATGGAGTTTGTTGTAGCCTTTGATAGGCTTGTAAAATTGAGAGCGGGTCTGCTCTTTTCCTTAACATTGTAATTAGGAGCAAGTGCTCCTTGTACTTAGGGGTTTTCTGCCCTTTAGCAATTGTGGTTGTGAGCTGTGAGCTCAGAAATTAGACTTGGGGCTCGAAGCCCAAATCTTGTAACAAACTGTAAATTGTTAATTCGTTGATCTGCTACTTGGTACCTGTTATACTCTGTTAATTGTTGATTTTGAAAAGAAAATATAACCTTGGTTAAAGTTTTAAATTAACTTTAATTCTGTAGTTGAGACCTATTCCAGCCCGCACCTTCTTTCACCTCTAACTACCACGGATATCTCCGTAACAATTATTATTGTTATTATTATTATTATTATTATTATTATTATTATTATTATTATTATTATTATTATTAAAAACTCGCCTTGTGGCCTTGGTCGTTATGGCATAAGGTCTTTACGGTCTGACACCATGGTTTGCCGTTTCGAGTCCCGTAGCTGAAAATTAATCACCATCAGAATGTTGGCTGGCAGGGTAGGAGAAGTGGTGGCATACAATTTCTAATCACTAGGTTGTGTGTCGAAGGCATGGATTCAATTCCAAACCTATCCATAATGTTTCTATGAAGTGAGAGCATACGACGCTGTAACGGTAATTCGTCTGTCGGATGAATATGTTAAGCCTTAAGCAGTTCCATATGGTGTGATTCGAAAGGAGTAGGTGAAGTGCCTAGAGCAGGCTTCACGCTTTTCTTACATCATCATCAGCATCATCTCAAGTAGAGAGACTGTGGGGCTCCTACAGCGGGCCAATCAGAGGCCGCGGAGCGGGTCACGTGATGCTGACGTCAGCAGCGCTGAAATTTTGAATTTTGGCGGGAAATTTGAATTTTGGTGGAAGATTTGAATTTTTGCGGGAAATTTGAATTTACAACGTTAAAAAAAGTTTATAAACTATATAGTAGAATACCAACCATTAAGTATCCAGGAAGCATGCAGCATAAGTACCGGTACACAAAATGTTATTGTTTCCTAATTCTAATTTTTAAATTAAATTCAGACAGTAGACCGGTAAACGTACCGATATGAGCTAGGATCCACCCCACTTACTTGGGATCAGAAAGCCAGGGAGCCACACAGCCCCGCTCTAAGAATAGAACTGACCAGGTTTGCCTCGTTCCAGAGATAATAATAATAATAATAATAATAATAATAATAATAATAATAATAATAATAATAATAATAATAATAATAATAATAATAATTGTACCGGGCGGTACACCTCCACGCCGCGAATTCAAATATTGCGCCAGTTGAAATCCCTCTACAGGAGGAAGCCTGAACTTTAACAAACTGTATTAACTCAATGGTTTCTCGGAAGATGTCTCTACTGTAAATTTTGAAGTGTTCTGAACTATGTCTATTTCGATTTGTATTTGTTTGCTCTGTAGCAAGAAGTGTGGACATTCTCTTCTAGATGGCACTACTTAAGAACTATAATTATGCACTCTAGTGCGAAGTGAAGGAACTGTTATTTGAAGAAATTTGGTATTCATAAGTTTGTTCTTTGTTAAATTTCTTTCATTCATTTTTTGGGTTGGCAGTATAACCCTTCTCTTTCCGCCAGTTTTGAATTTAACCAATCAGTAATTTCTGTAATTAATTTTCCTCCAATCATAGCTTTCTTCTTCAGGTTTCCATGTGTAATTCCTAGTCTACCAATAAAGTTGAAGGGGTGTGTCTATTCATTCGTGAAAGGTCTCGAATTTTCCACGAGGGTATAAAAACTGCTGATGTTCTTGTCTCCCGGCCACTTCAGTAACATCTCTCTTAGTGTGTGATTATGTAGCAGGGGGCGGGAAGCGCCTCTTTCTTCGAGCAGCAGTTCATCAACAAGGTAATGGCCTGTTAACATCTTTATTTCTTGCTAGCTCAGCAGTTTTGATCCGCGGGGGAAGGTTCGAATCCTTTTTAATGTAAACCTTACTATATTTATGTAAATTAACCGCAATTTGGGATAGAGAGTGCTTAACCCTCTCGAGCTCCCATTCAAGTTGTTTTGAGGTGACTACGTTTTCATACCCGTTTTTCTTCTCTTCTTAGTGTAATAAATTATTCTTCTACGAGTCACCTCCCTAGTATGGGATTAGCCCCTGGATAACTGGCCGAGTGCCACCTAGGTTTTAAGAAGTTTCATGTAGGAGTGCAAGCTACGCCTCCAGTCAATTTGGTTTTTTGGGCCATTTAATTAACCCAGAGTTTGTTTTCTTCATGTGAAGGCCCTGTAGGTTGGGTAGAAGATACCCCTGTTTCACTGTATGTGTGCCTTAAGGGCAGTTAGGAAGGAAGTTTGTTGTAGCCTTTGATAGGCTTGTAATATTGAGAGCGGTTCGACTCTTTTCTTTAACATTGTAATTAGGAGCAAATGCTCCTTGTACTTAGGGGTTTTCTGCCCTGTCTGTGAGCTGAGAGCTCAAGAGTCAATGAATTCGGGCCGTAGCCCAGTATATGTAAAAATCACTTAACTGGTTTTTGGTACAGCGGCGGTATACGTAATTGCCTTTGTCATTTCCCCTAGTGGGAACCGGGTAAATATTCTCTAAATTGTGTACCTGATTTAACTTGTTGTTATTTGTTGTATACTCAAAATTCTATGCTACCATTGTTAGGTTTTGAAAATATAACCTTGTTAAAATTTTAATTCATCTTTCGTGCTTCTGTAGTTGAGACCTATTCCAGCCCGCAACTTCTTTCACCTCTGCAAATCCACAAAACTCCGTAATAATAATAATAATAATAATAATAATAATAATAATAATAATAATAATAATAATAATAATAATAATAATGAAAATCCACTGCCTGTTTCCAGTCATTCGGCCGGGTCAGGAATGGAATGAATGAAGCTCCCATCTAGCGGCGAGGATAGGAATTGTGCCGGCTGCCGAGGCCTGTCGCACTCCTCTGGGGCCAATGGTTAATGAATGACAGATGAACTGAAATTATATTGGAGAGTGTTGCTGGAATGAATTATGACAGGGAAAATCGGAGTACCCGGAGAGAAACCTGTCCCGTCTCTGCTTTGTCCAGCACAAATCTCGCATGGAGTGACCGGGATTTGAACCACGGAACCCAGCGGTGAGAGGCCGGAGCGCTTCCGCCTGAGCCACGGAGGCTCTTTAATTATGGTAATAAGAATAATGATAGTACTAGGGGTACACTTTTCTCCACTATTTAAATTGCGCACCTTCTGCACTATGGCCATTTATGACAGCAACAAGAACTTTTAAGACTTTCTAAAACTTTTTTCTCTGCCACATAAGCCCAAATTAATTTAAGAAGGTATTTAATTTGTTGTAGTTGGTAAACCTTTTTCCTGGTTATTCATTTTTTGTGCCGAATTTGTCAACACTTCGCTTGGTTCCTGCTCTAATGAAATCTGTCTATCACATGCCTGTAACTAAGTTCCGTAGCCAATCAAACTCCGGCAGAGTGAATGGAAATTTAGCCTATTCGCGCTAATTTAATCTAGAACTTTCCCCTGCTGAGCTATTTAAAAAGAGCGCTTTAGGGTCGTCTTGTCTGATTTGCTCCGGTGATTGAGTGTGCGACTTGACGGAAGTCAGAGTGGGCAAGGAAACAGAGGGCGACCGGATGAAGAAGATCTAGCGCTAAAAGGTAAGGGCAGAATTTACCTAAACATGTGACTGTGCCGGTGTGTGTGCACAAGGAGAAGATTTCAACAGTTTTCCTTAAAATCTAACATGTAATCTTTTCTTTTCTTGGGCTGGAATGTACGACCTTCTGCGCAGTCTTCGGACTCAATTTATATTCCCTACGGGGGAAATATTTAATGTAAGGGAACACGAGTGGTGACCCTCGGAACTCTTCCCTTCTACCTTTGACCTGCGTGGCTACATTTTTCAATCTCTAAATTTTGGAAATTTGTCTCGGGCTTTAAACGTTCCCCCTTTGTTACTCATTTTAACATGGGATTAGCCTCTGTGTCATTCGGCCTTAAGCCTTCTTAGGTTCTTGTCTTTTCCTGAACATTTTTCTCTTTGCTTTTTGTCAATGGCCTATTTTGCATAACCTTTTCTTTTCCTTCTTAAGGCATAGGAGAGTGGGTAAGTATGCCTTTGTATATTCTTTATGTTTTTGGGCAATCGTGTCTACGTTTAGGTTCCGTTCGGGAACAGTACTTTACTGGTTGTGAAACCTTATAATTGATAAGCCCACCAGGGGGCAAACTGTGTATGAACACTATGAAGTGCGGACACCATAGGGGTTACCAGTGTAACTGAAAATGTAAATACCGATAGCCTCTATGTATTTTGGAGCTCATACTCTATAAAACGATACCTGTTAGGAGCAATTATGCCCTTTCATATGTAAGTTAATGACTGGGAGTTTCTTAATAAGGAATTCTAATTCCAATGCATTGTTGGAGCTGATGAGCTCGCTGTTTAATGCGATCCCCAAGTAATGTTTCTTGTTATACAATTAAATTACTTTCTCTGAATTTTAAGAAATGAAAGGAATAACATTCCCAAATTTTGTTAAAGTAAATTGTCATTCTAAGTGATCCCCTGTCCAGACATTCACCCCACGCGTTTCCTCACCTCTGCGTTCGACGATAAATCCCGGTAACAACAACAGTAATAATAATACACTGACTCACAGAGCAAATGCAACACCAAGAAGGAGTGGTTCGAAAGGGATGAAAGTTGGGGAAAAAACAGAGACGGCACGGACGAATAATTGATGTTTATTTCAAACCGATATGCAGGTTACACAATGCGCACGGCATCGACTCAGTAGGATGTAGGACCACAGCGAGCGGCGATGCACGCAGAAACACGTCGAGGTACAGAGTCAATAAGAGTGCGGATGGTGTCCTGAGGGATGGTTCTGCATTCTCTGTCAACCATTTGCCACAGTTGGTCGTCCGTACGAGGCTGGGGCAGAGTTTGCAAACGGCGTCCAATGAGATCCCACACGTGTTCGATTGGTGAGAGATCCGGAGAGTACGCTGGCCACGGAAGCATCTGTACACCTCGTAGAGCCTGTTGGGAGATGCGAGCAGTGTGTGGGCGGGCATTATCCTGCTGAAACAGAGCATTGGGCAGCCCCTGAAGGTACGGGAGTGCCACCGGCCGCAGCACATGCTGCACGTAGCGGTGGGCATTTAACGTGCCTTGAATACGCACTAGAGGTGACGTGGAATCATACGCAATAGCGCCCCAAACCATGATGCCGCGTTGTCTAGCGGTAGGGCGGTCCACAGTTACTGCCGGATTTGACCTTTCTCCGCGCCGACGCCACACTCGTCTGCGGTGACTATCACTGACAGAACAGAAGCGTGACTCATCGGAGAACACGACGTTCCGCCATTCCCTCACCCAAGTCGCTCTAGCCCGGCACCATGCCAGGCGTGCACGTCTATGCTGTGGAGTCAATGGTAGTCTTCTGAGCAGACGCCGGGAGTGCAGGCCTCCTTCAACCAATCGACGGGAAATTGTTCTGGTCGATATTGGAACAGCCAGGGTGTCTTGCACATGCTGAAGAATGGCGGTTGACGTGGCGTGCTGGGCTGCCACCGCTTGGCGGCGGATGCCCCGATCCTCGCGTGCTGACGTCACTCGGGCTGCGCCTGGACCCCTCGCACGTGCCACATGTCCCTGCGCCAACCATCTTCGCCACAGGCGCTGCACCGTGGACACATCCCTATGGGTATCGGCTGCGATTTGACGAAGCGACCAACCTGCCCTTCTCAGCCCGATCACCATACCCCTCGTAAAGTCGTCTGTCTGCTGGAAATGCCTCCGTTGACGGCGGCCTGGCATTCTTAGCTATACACGTGTCCTGTGGCACACGACAACACGTTCTACAATGACTGTCGGCTGAGAAATCACGGTACGAAGTGGGCCATTCGCCAACGCCGTGTCCCATTTATCGTTCGCTACGTGCGCAGCACAGCGGCGCATTTCACATCTTGAGCATACCTCAGTGACGTCAGTCTACCCTGCAATTGGCATAAATTTCTGACCACTCCTTCTTGGTGTTGCATTTGCTCTGTCAGTCAGTGTAATAATAATAATAATGAAAAATGAAATGGCGTATGGCTTTTAGTGCCGGGAGTGTCCGAGGACAAGTTCGGCTCGCCAGATGCAGGTCCTTTTGATTTGACACCCGTAGGCGACCTGCGCGTCATGATGAGGATGAAATGATGATGAAGACGACACATACTGTACAACCAGCCCCCGTGCCGGCGAAATTAACCAATTAAGGTTAACATTCCCGACCCTGCCGGGAATCGAACCCGGGACCCCTGTGGCCAAAGGCCAGCACGCTAATCATTTAGCCATGGAGCCGGAAATAATAATAATAATAATAATAATAATAATAATAATAATAATAATAATAATAATAATAATAATAATAATAATAAACTAGTAATAATATATCAAGAACCTGAGAACAAAATGAACCGAGCTCGATAGCTGCAGTCGCTTAAGTGCGGCCAGTATCCAGTATTCGGGAGATAGTAGGTTCGAATCCCACTGTCGGCAGCCCTGAAGATGGTTTTCCGTGGTTTCCCATTTTCACGCCAGGCAAATGCTGGGGCTGTACATAAATTAAGGCCACGGCCGCTTCCTTCCCACTCCCAACCCTTTCTTGTCCCATCGTCGCCATAAGACATATCTGTGTCGGTGCGACGTAAAGCCAATAGCAAAAAATAAATAAAAATTAGTAAATAAAGAACAAAATGTGGTACAATTGACAGGGTCCCTTACTTTAAGTACCTCGGAGAATTTATCGAATTGACAGGCCTTGGAAAGATCTCACAACAAACTCGTCCCCTCAGAAAAAAAAAGAAAAAAAGGGATTACGGTTAGTCCAAAACGTCTACTACAAAATATCCATGTCAAGACATTAAAAAATTTGGTATTACAACACAATCATAAAACCAACAGTCCTTTATGCAAGTGAAACACTGCCACTCAACAGAAAACAAGAACTTGAAGAAATCAAAGCACTTAGGCTTAAATAATCTTACATATTTGTGTGAAAAACATTGATTACATTTTAGCATACGTATTTGGAGATGGCTATTGTTCTTGACTCTTTCTCAATGCTTGAAAGTTTAAAGAGTTCACAAATTTTGCAGATGGTTTTAAATACTTTTTGATTAGGACAGACTTTTGCATTGGCCAGTTGCCTACTATACTAACACTGTTTATAAACATTTCTCTCTCAATTTACACTTCATTACACTCGAATATAGTGGTCTACTGTTCGGCGTCCTCTGTTGCAGGAACACTCGGGACTGCGTACAAGCCTAAGCCTGTGCAGATACGATGCGATGTTTCCATGGCCGGTTACTATTGTTGTCATATTTGGCGTTTGTTAATCTACCTTCAACTACTGGAGAGAATTCCTTTGTGATTGTACCTTTTGAAGTTTCTTCCCATTTTCGCTGCCATTCGTTAATAGACTCTCTCCTGAGGTTACTTTTAACTGTGATGATAGATAATTTGTCACAACTTATTTCTTTTAATCAATCAATCAATCAATCAATCAATCAATCAATCAATCAATCAATCAATCAATCAATACTGATCTGCATTTAGGGCAGTCGCCCAGGTGGCAGATTCCCTATCTGTTGCTTTCCTAGCCTTTTCCGAAATGATTTCAAAGAAATTGGAAATTTATTGAACATCTCCTTTGGTAAGTTATTCCAATCCCTAACTCCCCTTCCTATGAATGCTTTTTTTTTTTTTTTTTGCTAGTTGCTTTACGTCGCACCGACACAGATAGGTCTTATGGCGACGATGGGACGGGAAAGGGCTAGGAGCTGGAAGGAAGCGGCCGTGGCCTTAATTAAGGTACAGCCCCAGCATTTGCCTGGTGTGAAAATGGGAAACCACGGAAAACCATTTTCAGGGCTACCGTCAGTGGGGTTCGAACCTACTATCTCCCGAATACTGGATACTGGCCGCACTTAAGCGACTGCAGCTATCGAGCTCGGTCCTATAAATGAATATTTGCCCCAGTTTGTCCTCTTGAATTCCAACTTTATCTTCATATTGTGATCTTTCCTACTTTTATAAACGCCATTCAAACTTATTCGTCTACTAATGACATTCCACGCCATCTCTCCGCTGACAGCTCGGAACATACCACTTAGTCGAGCAACTCTTCTTCTTTCTCTCAATTCTTCCCAACCCAAACATTGCAACATTTTTGTAACGCTACTCTTTTGTCGGAAATCACTCAGAACAAATCGAGCTGCTTTTCTTTGGATTTTTTCCAGTTCTTGAATCAGGTAATCCTGGTGAGGGTCCCAAACACTGGAACCATACTCTAGTTGGGGTCTTAGCAGAGACTTATATGCACTCTCCTTTACATCCTTACTACAACCCCTAAACACCCTCATAACCATGTGCAGAAATCTGTACCCTTTATTTACAAACCCATTTATGTGATTACCCCAGTGAAGATCATTCCTTATATTAACACCTAGATACTTACAATGATCCCCAAAAGGAACTTTCACCCCATCAACGCAGTAATTAAAACTGAGAGGACTTTTCCTATTTGTGAAACTCACAACCTGACTTTTAACCCCGTTTATCAACATACCATTGCCTGCTGTCCATCTCACAACATTTTCGAGGTCACGTTGCAGTTGCTCACAATCTTGTAACTTATTTATCACTCTATAGAGAATAACATCATCCGCAAAAAGCCTTACCTCTGATTCCACTCCTTTACTCATATCATTTATATATATAAGAAAACATAAAGGTCCGAAAATACTGCCCTGAGGAACTCCCCTCTCAACTATTACAGGGTCAGACAAAGCTTCACCTACTCTAACTCTCTGAGATCTATTTTCTAGAAATATAGCAACCCATTCAGTCACTCTTTTGTCTAGTCCAATTGCACTCATTTTTGCCAGTAGTCTCCCATGATCCACCCTATCAAATGCTTTAGACAGGTCAATCGCGATACAGTCCATTTGACCTCCAGAATAGCTGCTTCTGTGGATCCGTGGTAGAGTGTCGGCCTCCGGATCCCAAGATAGCGGGTTCGAACCCGGCAGAGGTAGTCAGATTTTTGAAGGGCGGAAAAAAGTCCATTCGACACTCCATGTCGTACGATGTCGGCATGTAAAAGATCTCTGGTGATACACTTGGTATTTACCCGACAAAATTAATTAAATCTCAGCCATAGACGCCCAAGAGAGATCCGGTTTATTCTAGGTCCGCTAGATGGCAGACAGAGTAAACCGGAACGTCGAAATTGACGAGCAGACAGCCAGATGGCGTCAAATCGAAATGTCTGCAAAACGGCAGCTGAGGCCATACGATTATTATTATTATTATTATTATTATTATTATTATTATTATTATTATTATTACCTCCAGAATCCAAGATATCTGCTATATCTTGCTGGAATCCTACAAGTTGAGCTTCAGTGGAATAACCTTTCCTAAAACCAAATTGCCTTCTATCGAACCAGTTATTAATTTCACAAACATGTCTAATATAATCAGAAAGAATGCCTTCCCAAAGCTTACATACAATGCATGTCAAACTTACTGGCCTGTAATTTTCAGCTTTATGTCTATCACCCTTTCCTTTATACACAGGGGCTACTATAGCAACTCTCCATTCATCTGGTATAGTTCCTCCAACCAAACAATAATCAAATAAGTACTTCAGATATGGTACTATATCCCAACCCATTGTCTTTAGTATATCCCCAGAAATCTGATCAATTCCAGCCGCTTTTCTAGTTTTCAACTTTTGTATCTTATTGTAAATGCCATTGTTATCAAATGTAAATTTTATTACTTCTTTGGCCTTAGTCTCCTCCTCTATCTCGACATTATCCTTGTAACCAACAATCTTTACATACTGCTGACTGAATACTTCTGCCTTTTGAAGATCCTCACATACACACTCCCCTTGTTCATTAATTATTCCTGGAATGTCCTTCTTGGAACCTGTTTCTGCCTTAAAATACCTATACATACCCTTCCATTTTTCACTAAAATTTGTATGACTACCAATTATGCTTGCCATCATGTTATCCTTAGCTGCCTTCTTTGCTAGATTCAATTTTCTAGTAAGTTCCTTAAATTTCTCCTTACTTCCACAGCCATTTCTAACTCTATTTCTTTCCAGTCTGCACCTCCTTCTTAGTCTCTTTATTTCTCTATTATAATAAGGTGGGTCTCTACCATTCCTTACCACCCTTAAAGGTACAAACCTGTTTTCGCATTCCTCAACAATTTCTTTAAACCCATCCCAGAGTCTGTTTACATTTTTATTTACCGTTTTCCACCGATCATAGTTACTTTTTAGAAACTGCCTCATGCCTGCTTTATCAGCCATATGGTACTGCCTAACAGTCCTACTTTTGAGACCTTCCTTTCCATCACATTTATTTTTAACTACCACAAAAACAGCTTCATGATCACTAATACCATCTATTACTTCAGTTTTCCTATAGAGCTCATCTGGTTTTATCAGCACGACATCCAGGATATTTTTCCCTCTGGTTGGTTCCATCACTTTCTGAATCAGCTGTCCTTCCCATATTAACTTATTTGCCATTTGTTGGTCATGCTTCCTGTCGTTCGCATTTCCTTCCCAATTTACATCTGGCAAATTCAGATCTCCCGCTACAATCACATTTCTTTCCATGTCGTTTCCCACATAGCTGACTATCCTATCAAATAATTCTGAATCCGCGTCAGTGCTACCCTTTCCCGATCTGTACACTCCAAATATATCAAGTTGCCTATTATCTTTAGAAATGAGCCTTACACCTAGAATTTCATGTGTCTCATCTTTAACTTTTTCGTAGCTTACAAATTCTTCTTTCACCAGAATGAACACCCCCCCTCCCACCATTCCTATCCTATCTCTACGATACACACTCCAGTGCCGTGAGAAAATTTCTGCATCCATTATATCATTTCTCAGCCATGATTCAACTCCTATTACAATATCTGGTAAATATATATCTATTAAATTACTTAATTCTATTCCTTTCTTTACAATACTTCTACAGTTCAACACTAACAATTTTATGTCATCCCTACTTGATTTGCAGTTCCCTGTTCCCTTATCATCGCTCCCTAGGCCATCCCGTTTCCCTGAATGTACCTCCCTATTACCCTTCCAAACAAATTTCCTAACTTATACGTACCACTGCGGTTTAAATGAAGGCCATCCGAGCGCAGATCCCTATCTCCTACCCACCCATTAGGATCTAGAAATTTCACTCCCAGTTTCCCACATACCCACTCCATAGTCTCATTTAAATCCCCAATCACCCTCCAGTCAGTATCCCTCCTACACAGTATTCCACTAATAACAATCTCCGCTTTCTTAAACTTCACCCGTGCTGCATTTACCAGATCCCACACATCTCCAACTATGTTGGTACTTATATCAGCTTGCCTTACGTTGTTGGTACCAACGTGAAACACTACCACCTTCTCCTTCCCCTCCTCCCTCTCTTCTACTTTCCTCAACATCTGCCTCAACCTAATTCCTGGATAACATTCTACCCTGGTTCCCTTTCCTCCACACACTTTTCCCACGTGTCTAACGATGGAATCCCCCATGACCAGAGCCTCAGCCCTACCCACCCCATTTGATCCCTCCCCTCCTGGTCAGCCCTATCTTTCTTGATAGCTGCAGAAGCTACTTCCTTCTCCCTTTTCTCCTTCCCATGACCCCGTTCCACCTGTCTTTTCCTATCCTCTACTCTACATTTCCCTTTCTTACCTTTTCCCTTCCTCCTACTTCCACGGATCTCAGCAACAGTTCCCTGTCCCTCATCTTCCCTCTGTTGTTCTACCTGGAGTGACTCGTACCGATTTCGCACAGACACCTGTCCTAAATTCTGATCCTGAATAGAGCCCTTAGCCTGCAATCTCCTTCCCCTTAGAACATTAGACCACCTGTCTTCTACATCTCCTCCCTTTCCTTCCCCTCCCTCTTGTACACCTACTATAACCTTTCACTGCTTCCTTCCTTTGCTGCTTCCTTTGCTAGTTTATCAACCAGCTCATTGCCTTGTAGACTTATATGTGCCTTAACCCATTTCAATTGTATGCTCCAATTATTTATTTTAACAGTTGCTGCCATCAGCTGTCATAGATGGCCTAGGCATCACTGAAGAGGCGTACTAGGGAAATGAGGAGTGAGGTAGTTTCCCGTTGCTTTCCTCACCGAGCCAGAGTTGCTATTACATATCAGTCTGCCAAGCCCACTGAAATGCATACACCAACCGACCCTATGAGCAACATTTTCACACCATTCATAGCAGGGACTGGCTGCAGAAGGATTGGCATTACTAGCATCGCTCAGTCACTTTCATATTGTCAAAGCCAAGGATAAGACAGAGGCAGACCTATGAAAGTAACAAAATTGCTCTAGCCCATACCAGAAGACTTAGTGCACTGTAAACACTAGGTCCTGCCAGCAAAGGCGGTAATTTTCTCAATTACGTGGTTATGGTTTTTGCAATCCACTATGGAGCCAATTGCTATTCTACTGTCCGTGTGTATAGTTGCTTTCTAATCTTCGTCATCCTCTACCCATGTTGTTCCTAAGGATTCCAAAGGTTTTATTAAGGCGAATTGCTCCGCCTGATTGTTCGAACATCTGTCGTGGAGTTCAAATTTGAGTTGGTATATCAACTGATTTGATTTGTATATAGGTACTCCTGCTCCCACTCTTTGGTTGCTTTTACTACTAGACTACGACTACTACTACTACTACTACTACTACTACTACTACTACTACTACTACTACCTATCACTTGCCTATGTGGTGTGCTGGTTAGTGTGATTAGCTGCCATCCTTCGGAGGCCCGGGTTCGATTCCCGGATCTGTGACGAAATTTGAAAAGTGATACGAGAGCTGGAACGGGGTCCACTCAGCATCGGGTGGTCAACTGAGTAGATAGGTTCGATTCCCACCTCTGCCGTACTCGAAGTGGTTTTCCGTCGTTTTCCACTTCTTCTCCAGTCAAATGCCGGGATGGTACCCAACATAAAGCCACGGCCGCTTCCTTCCCCCTTCCTTGCCCATCCCCTCCAAACTTCTCATCCCCCCACAAGGCCCCTGTTCAGCAAAGCAGGTGAGGCCACCTGACGAGGTACTTGTCATCCTCTCCAGTTGTATCCCCGCCCAAATATTTCACGTTCCAGGACACTGCCCTGAGGCGGTAGACTTGGGATCCCTCGCTCAGTCCGGGAGAAAACCAATCCTGGAGAGTAAACGGATGAATTAAATATAATTAAATAATTTCGTGGGGCTATTTCTAGCCTTGTGCAGCCCTTGTAAGACAGACCTTCCGACGAGGGTGGGGTATATCTGCCGTGTATCGGAAAGTGAGTGTTATTGTGGTGGAGGATAAGCTGTTGTTGTGTGTGGTGTGTGAGTTGCAGGGATGTTGGAGACAGCACAAATATCGAGTCCCTAAACCAAGGAAATGGATCATTAAAGGTCTAGCCGGGAATCGATAATTCACCCAAAGAGCCGGACCTCGATCTAGGTGAGACGAAGTGATAACGTGTGAATAGTGGTATGTTATTATGTTTCATGTTGGGCTGCCGTGGGGCTCCGCCTCAGAGTGGTTTGACGGAAGGCTGACAAGCGAGTACTATCGTACGAACATAGCCCAGTACAAGAGTACAGAATAACATGAGGTGAAAAGGTTTGTAGTTTCAGCTACTTCCACCACTCCGTAAAGAAGGAGTCATGAGCAGTAGCGGCGATTAGTGGGGGAAGGAGGGGGGGGGGGGCGGGGGCAGTCACCCTCCGACTTTGTTGAGAAACGATTACATTTTTATTCCATTTCAGTCGCCTAAAACTATGAACTATAGGAGTTTTTATAAAAAACAATTTCTACAAGACCTGTTGTCTTATGAGCCAATTCTTTCCTTTATTTCCTTTTATTACTTACTTAACTATTAATTAATTATTGTCCGGCTCCATGGCTAAATGGTTAGCGTGCTGGCCTTTGGTCACAGGGGGCCCAGGTTCGATTCCGGGCAGAATCAGGAATTTTAACTATAATTGGTTAATTCCGCTGGCACGGGCGCTGGATGTATCATAATTACATCCTCGTCACGGCGCGCAGGTCGCCTACGGAAGTCAAATCATAAGACCTGCACCCGGCGAGCCGAACATGTCCTCGGACACTCCCGGCACTAAAATCCATTCCACTTTTTTCAATTAATTATTAATATAATTATTAGCGAAAATACGCACAACATGTCGTTCGTCGCGACTAACCGATTTGGACAGCGCCACAGCAAGTAGTGGAGACTTTGCATGAGCTGTGAGGAAGCGTAGCATGTTTTTTTAATTGTTTTTGTTTAATGATTTTATTTGCTTTACGTCCCACTAACTACGGAGACGCCGAGGTGCCGGAATTTAGTCCCGCAGGAGTTCTTTTACGTGCCAGTAAATCTACCGACACGAGCTTTTTTTTTACTAAGATCATGGACACTGAAGTACCATTCACCCACTTGCCGCACGCATCCGTCAGTCTCTTTAGTGTCTGTTAGTTTCTTAGTGTGTAGTCAAATATTAAATGAATTTAAATCGTGTAATCAAGCCGTACTTCTGTTTAATGGTAATACATGTTAAATATTGTTCCTTTGGTGGAAGTTTTTCACATTCTTTACCCACCTGCTTCACTTCTTTGATGATAATGATGGAATAAGTGCTTCAAGAACGTGTTTGGCAGACTAGTAATTTATGACGCATTTTGTTATTTACTTTTCGTTAAACACAAACATTTTGCATTATTTTACATAAACTTTAGTCAATTGAGGCTATACACATCATAATTACCAAAATATTCTGGTTCATTTCTGTTAATTACATCAAAAACGCAAAATCGTGAAGTTAAAATCCCTTCACAAGCTACCACATAGCGGAAATTTTAACCCAGTGCTTTGAGGCGGTACTGCGGTTAATTTCGGAGTTGCCCGATGTATAGTTCGTGTCTGTCGCTGGTTCACTCACCAGCGATAACATGGGCTGTGTTCTTGGCTTTCACCCCCCCCCCCCCCCTTCTTTCGGGGAGAAACCAGCGTTGATGTCAAAATTATCATTACGTGCGTGAGTATACAGAGTTAAGTAAGGTCTTTGTTTCTAGGGGCCTTACTGAAACACTTAACACAAATAGTTCTTATGGCGACGATGGGTTAGGAAAGTGCTAGGATCGTGGGGAAAGCGATCGTAGCCTTAATTAAGGTCCAGTATTTGCCTGGTGTGAAACTGGTAAACCATCTTCAGGGTTGTCGACAGTGGGGTTCGAACCCACTATCTCCCGAATGCAAGCCTACAGCTACGTGACCCAAACCACGCACACACTCACTCGATCAATACAAATTTCTTGGTCCACAAACTCATCTTCAACTAGCCTCTTAAAATTCTGAATTAGTTCTGAATTTGTGCGATCCTGCTTATACCATATTGCTTAAAGTTCCTTCAAAATTAAAACAAAGCACGAAACTTCCAATTCTAATTAGCCTTATTTTGCAAACTTTCATTGTTTTCTTGTTGGGTATTTTACAAACATACTCTTCAAATTAATTTTTCAATTTGACCCAGTAACAACAGCAGAACACCGACATAAAGCAGCACGTGGTTTTATGGATATTTTCTAATTTCGCCACTTTCTAAATCTAGGACTGCTATTTGAATCAAGGAATTTCAAGGTATGAAGGTAACCAAACCTACAGCAGCAATATTTTTTCAGAGCAAGAACAACGTTCTTCGCTCCTACCTTCGAAGTATTTTTACTTTTAATTGCATTATTTGGCTTAACCCTATGGTTAAGCCGTCACAAAAATTAGTTTTAGACTCATCAAGTGTCCCCCTCCACGGAAATCTTTAGTAAAAGGCGAAAGATTTATGCGATTTGAAGGGAGACCAGAGTACCGAAACTGGTCTTGTAGGGGTATTTCAATATTCTTAATTTTTAGGCAACTATGAGTAGATATATATTTTAATATCTTTGGTGCAAAATATTTCATAGAATAATTTCAATTGAAACATTACGACATAAAAAATAATATATTTCTTCAAACAAACGTACAGAAAATTTATTGTTGTGCCACAAAAAGTCTTACTTTGAATATAAATGTGTAACACGAATATTTATGATCGAGACTGTTTTTGATCCCGTTCAACAGATAGCGTTGTATTTCATATTTGTGCTGCTATCTGTTACTAAGACGGTAAACATGTGATGCTCGTGGCTGCATTGCAGAGGCGTTGCTTACGAGATGTACAAGGCCGAGCCATGTGCGCTCGTTCTTAGCAGAAAAACCGTTCCTAACGAACTCAGTGGCGGCGCGTGGATATAACGTCTGGGGGTCCACTGTTTTAAAGATAACGTACTGTTGTCCGGCTCATTGTATAGTGGTCGGCGTTATGGTCTTCCGTTCGGGGGGGGGGGGGGGGGCAGGGTTTGATTCCCGGTCGGATCGAGGGCTTTGAATTCATAATTAATATTGAAAAAAGTGAAATATGTTGCTGGCTACCAAAAGACAAGGAAAAATATTTAACATAGTGGCATCGCTTGGTTAGCAACACGAGTATCCTTTGAAAGGCTACGGCCGCAGTTCGAAGTTACCAAAATAATAGCTGTAATACCTGTAGCCAACCTCATCCCACGTACTCACGTCTATGTAAAGCTCGCCCTCCTCCTCCAGAAGGTCGGTGGTCGCAGAGTGGGTCTTGGCCCGACAGCTCTGCACTGTGACGGGTGGTTTTCCATTCTCCTGCACTTAGGCGAATCCCTGGACAGTTCCTAGTATAGGCTACGGCAGTAGCGGGTAATTAAGGGGGGCGAGGGGGGCATCCGCCCCCCAACTTTCTGGAGAAAATATTACATTTTTATTTCATTTTGGTCGGCTGGAACTAGGAATATTATTATTATTATTATTATTATTATTATTATTATTATTATTATTATTATTATTATTATTAAAACAAGCAATTTGTACAAGCCCTGTTGTCTTATCAGCTAATTCTTTCCTTTATTTACTTTAATTATTAACACCCTAGCGGAAATACGCACAAAATATCGTTCGTTCCGGCGGACTTGGGGCAAATGCGAAAGAATATTCACTAATTTTGCAACAAGGTGGCACAAAGGTTACTCCGCAATGTACCACAATGCTTCCTTCGAAAGATACACAAAAAATGCTTCAACTGTACACCAAGATTATACCAATT
The DNA here is from genome assembly GCF_040414725.1 of Anabrus simplex. Lineage (NCBI taxonomy): Eukaryota > Metazoa > Arthropoda > Insecta > Orthoptera > Tettigoniidae > Anabrus > Anabrus simplex. Next base: position 70,643,556 of record NC_090274.1, on the reverse strand, counting down.
TCGGAACCATTATATTTGTGGGGTGTCCGTCTCTGTGGTGTAGTGGTTAGTGTGATTAACTGCCACCCCCGGAGGTCCGGGTTCGATTCCCGGCTCTGCCACGAAATTTGAAAAGTGGTACGAGGGCTGGAACGGGGTCCACTCAGCTTCGGGAGGTCAACTGAGTAGAGGTGGGTTCGATTCCCACCTCAGTCATCCTGGAAGTGGTTTTCCGTGGTTTCCCACTTCTCCTCCAGGCAAATGCCGGGATGGTACCTCACTTAAGACAACGGCCGCTTCCTTCCCTCTTCCTTGCCTGTCCCATCCAATCTTCCCATCCCTCCACAAGGCCCCTGTTCAGCATAGCAGGTGAGGCCGCCTGGGAGAGGTACTGGTCATTCTCCCCAGTTGTATCACCGACTCAAAGTCTGAATCTCCAGGACACTGCCCTTGAGGCGGTAGAGGTGGGATCCCTCGCTGAGTCCGAGGGAAAAGCCAACCCTGGAGGGTAAACAGATTAAGATAGATAAGATAGAAGAAGTTAAATCGGTGCGTCCATTGTCACTTTCGTACTAAATTGGCACCACAAATTCACCACGTTTGCACCGATAAAAAATTTGCACCAATTTTTACATCATTATTAAACCAATTTTATGTGCAAACTCCGTCGTCATGTGCTGATCAGTCTTGGTTATGAAATAATCTGCAAGTTCGCAGTTCTGGTCTAAAGTAAATCCGGTGGTGGGGGGGGGGGAGGGGAGGGGATGGGGGATTTAGGGTCCCGAACACCTCAGTTGCCCAGTAGCCCGACGAGAATCCTATCACCGGGACTGTCTAAGCTACACGACCTAATAGGTTAAAAGTCTATTTCGATTACAATTCAATATCCCTTTACTTGGCCCACAACGGGTGACTTGCACGCACTCTACAGTGTGATGATAGTAGTGCCAGACCTGTAGCGTTTATAGTCTTTCTTTTTGTACTGAAATTTAAGAAACGAGATTTCCACTTCCATAGGTGCACATGGCCCTGAGGTTCACTCAGCCTACACCAAAAATGAGTACCAGGTTAATTCCTGGGGGGGGGGGGGGGAGGGCGGCCGTAATTCGAGCAAACCACTCTACCCCATCAAGTGCCGAGATTACGGATAGTGGAAGCCTTTACCTTCCACCCCTCCAAGGGCCTTCATGGCCTGTACGGAGATAACTTTGTTTTGCTGTTTGCTTTTGCTTCTTTTTGTACTGTACTCCAGTAAACTTGCTGACTGCAGTTTCTTCTGAATAGCAATCTAATACAGTATGAGAATGTGATTTATAGAGCCCGGATTTCCGTGCATTATCAAATTTCAAAATATGCATGTATTCATGCAGTATCAAATGACGGAACATGCACAATAAACTGGAAAATATGCACTGTCAAAATTCACTTCTACATTGTTATATTTTCACTTCCTTTTGAAGCATTGTACAAAACTAATTTCTCCACATTTTCTTCATTTAAGTTCATTCGTTTATCTGACAAAACATTCCTGAACACAGAAAATGATCTCTCTACGTCACAAGAAGTGACAAGTTCATACTTAAATGAAGACATTTAGGACGAAGTATATCTGAAGTTAACTCTTTTCAAAAATCAACTTAGAAATGCCGTTCCTCAATCCATTTAGACACGAGGTCTCTTCGTAGACTTTTGATAGGTGGCATGACACAGCACAGTCCAACAATAAATTACAATTTGAAGCATGTAAGCGTGCTGCTTTTCAACTCCCTTCATTTCTCAATTATTTTGGCCTCAGACCTGTGAACAGTGAGAGTTCGAGATCGGAAATTCCAGGAAAGCAAAACAGGATTCGGTGCAAAACCGAGGTTTGTAAGCTCCTATCTCAGTAACGCGGCGTCACAGTAGTGTGATTCAAGTTTTGATTTCTTCGTCTAACATAGACGAATAAAAGAAATAGCATTTAGTAATGTAAAATTCGGATACAGTCTTTACTGGGACACTTTATTTCTAAGGATTAAAGCGGTTGACAAGGGGTCTTCCCGCTTATAACAATGTTTACTCAAGAAACAGATAAGAAAGTGCCTGGGTTATAGAACCTCGAGACAAATAACATGGATGTACTGTCCCAAATTCTGCAAACCCATGTTCAAGAAAGGCACTATCATACAAGTTAATATATGCGTCAAAGTAAGAAGAAATGCCATATAATCCAATATAAATGCCCAGTTATTCGCTATTAAATCCAAAATGTTCAAAATATGCATTATGCATGAATTTTCTCCCAAAAAGGCCAAGACATGTAAACATGCACGGAAAAAGTACGGTTGTTTGGAACGATTAGTCATAAAACGAATATTTGCAGAGTTTCAGAAGTGTAACCCACTTATTTAGGAACATGCATTTGCATGGAAATCCGGGCTCTAGAGATTTATCTTAGCTGCACGTGGTGTGCTGGTAGCAGATAGCACGTGCTATGCGGCACGCGTCGACATGTCTGGTGTGTGATGAAGCCTTGTTTGAGTTAGACTTGACCTCTCGTAGATACAAAGTGGGTCTCGGCCCACAAGTGGCCACGGCTGGTCCGTGGTCAACAGCTCTGCACTCTGACCGGCCAACCGAGCAGAAGAGCGGTGGCCACGGCTCTACCGTGGCTCTACGCCTCTCCGTCGGCTCTCCTGAGAATAGTTTCCCGTGGTTTTCCATTCTCCCGCACCAAGGCGAATGCCGGAACAGTTCTTAGTATAGGCCACGGCCGCCAACCCCGTCACCTTCTCCGAGCATCTCCTTCACCGTAACAAATCTCCCGGCCTGAGAGACGGCGTTACCGTCTAAGAGACCCGCCTCCCCCGCCTTTAGGGGAGGAATGAAAACCTTAGTAGTAGCTTTAAGACAGTGCCAAGAAACTTGGAAACATGATAGGATCAGGGTGTAAGGTATGAACAACCAGTGGTGGTAATTGGTAAAATTTATAGGTAGTTACCGTTTATTTTAATTGTATACTACAATGTCATCGCGAATAAAACAATTGTCTATATGATCAATTGTTTTTAACCTTTTCAGTATGCATGTCCACTGAGTTTCTGTATTCACTGTCTAAATATTCAGTCCGAATACTTGGCTGAATGGTTAGCGTTGAGGCCTTCGGTTCAGAGGCTCCTAGGTTCGGTTCCCCACCGGGTCGGGGATTTTATTCTTCTGGCTCAGGGAATGGTTGTTTGTGTTTGTCCCAACACTATCCTCTTCATATTCAGACAACAGATTATACTACTAACCACCAGAAAAACACGCAATAGTGATTACATCCATCCATCCATCCATCCATCCATCCATCCATCCATCCATCCATCCATCCATCCATCCATCCATCCATCCATCCATCCATCCATCCATCCATCCATCCATCCATCTAGCTAGTGTTGGCGTCAGGAAGGGCACCCGGCCGTAAAATATGGCCAAATATGCATTTGCGACACAGTTCGCACCCGCGAACCCACATGTGTAGGAATAGTGATCGAATAAGAATAAGAAGAAGACTGTCTAAATATTCAATTTCCCAAACAATGACAAACTTACACCATTTTTAATGTGTGTGCCTTCAAGGTTTCATGCTTATTTTTTAAGCCTGTCTGTCATTTCTGTTTTGGACCATTTATCTTTCCCGCCAAACAAAAAGTATGACTACAGTACAGTGAATTATTCTTTTCATAGCCATAAATCAAATTATGTTTGTCGCGAGGGAATGAATTGAACTTACGCCTACGTGTAAACTGTCTGCTTTTACAATGTTTAGTATTGGTGGGAAAGAGCCTCCGTGGCTCAGACGGCAGCGCGTCGGCCTCTCACCACTGGATACCGTGGTTTAAATCCCGGTGACTCCATGTGAGATTTGTGCTGGACAATGCGGAGGCGGGACAGGTTTTTCTCCGGGTACTCCGGTTTTCCCTGTCACCTTTCATTCCAGCAACACTCTCCATTTTCATTTCATTGCATCTATCGTTCATTAATAAATCACTTTGGGAGTGGCGACCCCATCGTACTAACAGCCTATATCTGCTTCATTAATTACATCCCTGACCCAGACAATTTTCATTTTCAGTATTGGTGGGACGTCCTAATGTTTTAATTTCTAGCTTCTCTTCTGCTGTGTGCAAGTTGAAGGCTTTTATCAGCAAATTGTACTCTAAATTCATTTTGAAAATGCACTACATGAATCACAGTTTAATTAAAATTTCAGCATTACTACGCACCCCTGACTGACTGCTATCCACAACTGCGAATCACTTTCTCTGGGTAATGCCTTACGACAGTAGCAGTGCAGAAGCTGGTTGCGAAATGCGTGGAAAATGCAATCTGTCGTTTGGTTGTAAAGGGAATGTGCACCACCCACTGGACTGCGCAGAACGAAGATGTATGGATGCTGATGCAGAGAGCTTTAAGGGGAGACGTGTTTGAGAATTCATTGATTTTCTGAATTCTCTGTATCACGGTGACTATCTGAGCTAGAATTATGCACAATGATTTGAAATACGTTGTTGTTACCTGTAAACTCTAATCAGTTAATATACCGTACATAAAATGTTTTTGAAAAATAATATTTTTTTAAAATTTGAATTTTAGTGCTATCGATGTACCTTTTCCTCAGCAACGCCGAGGCCCTGGTCCTTGTAATTTGTTTTAGTGGTTTCTGAGAACTTGATGATTTAATAACTGCCGGCGTTTTTAATGCCATGCTTATTTATATTTAATAAATGAACTTTGAATGCGAAAATTTCACAAAAAATATAGGGTCCCTTATATAAACTCAGACCGAACGCACGGTGTTCGTACTCTGCACTATGGCACTTCCCTCAGCCGAACTTATAACGTGCGCGTGTACACCATCCTACATGGAATGATGCCGGAGGTGTCGTCCCTCCCGGATTATACAGGCATTATATCTGGTGAGTTCTGCCGCTGTAATGTTTCTGATTTAACTCTTAATGTTTTCTTTCAGTTCCTCTAATGTTTGAGGATTTGTTCTCGTCTCATTAGGCTAATTGGTGACAGTCCCAGTGACACTTAAAATAGTGTACATCATATCTATTACGTGATACTTAAACACATACAACCATCACTTAAGTTATTTTTATTGTTTGTATTAAAGGATCATCTAATTCGCAAACAATATGGGCAAGGGCAAACTTTCACCCGAAACAATCTAAAACTTTAAGAACGTAAAAAATAAATAAAACTTTAAATTAAACACACAACAATAATTCCAAAAGTACGAAAGTTCGGAAAATATCAATCAATGTCATAATAAAAATTCCACAAAAATTCACTTGACACATTAACAAGTAATAGAAATACTGAAAGAAACTTTTCAAAAAAGTACCAGTGCAACGCATGGACCAAACTTCAGTGGTACATATAAGTTAGGAAATTTGTTTAGAAGGGTTATAGGGAGGTACATTGAGGGAAACAGGGTGCGCTAGGCAGCGGTGTTAAGGGAACAGGGAACTGGAAATCAAATAGGGATGACATAAAACTGTTAGTGCTCAACTGTAGAAGTATTGTAAAGAAAGGAATAGAATTAAGTAATTTAATAGATACATACTTACCAGATATTGTAATAGGAGTTGAATCATGGCTAAGAAATGATATAATGGATGCAGAAAATTTCTCACCGAACTGGAGGGTGTATCGTAGAGATAGGATAGGAAAGGTAGGAGGGGGAGTATTCATTCTCGTGAAAGAAGAATTTGTAAGCTACGAAAAAGTTAAAGATGACAAGCACGAAATTCTAGGGGTAAGGCTCATTTCTAAAGATAATAGGCAACTAGATGTCTTTGGAGTGTACAGACCAGGAAAGGGTAGCGCAGATGCTGATTCAGAATTATTTGATAAGATAATCAGCTATGCGGGAAACGATAAGGAAAGGAACGTGGTCGTAGCGGGTGATCTCAATTTACCAAATGTCAATTGGGAAGGTAATACGAACGACAGGAAGCATGACCAACAAATGGCAAATAAGTTGTTAATATGGGAAGGGTACCTGATTCAGAAAGTGATGGAACCAACTAGAGGGAAGAATATTCTGGATGTGGTTCTGGTAAAACCAGATGAGCTCTATAGAGAAACCGAAATAATAGATGGTATTAGTGATCACGAAGCTGTTTCTGTGGTGATTAAAAATAAATGTGAAAGCAAGGAAGATATTAAAATTAGGACTGTTAGGCAGTACCATATGGCTGATAAAACAGGCATGAGGGAGTTTTTAATAAGCAACTATGATCGGTGGAAAACGGTAAATAAAAATGTAAACAGACTCTGGGATGGGTTTAAAGCAATTGTTGAGGAATGTGAAAATAGGTTTGTACCTTTAAAGGTGGTAAGGAATGGTAAAGATCCACTATATTATAACAGGGAAGTAAAGAGACTAAGAAGGAGGTGCAGGTTGGAAAGAAATAGCTAGAAATGGCTGTGGAAGTAAGGAGAAATTGAAGGAACTTACTAGGAAATTGAATCTAGCAAAGAAGTCAGCTAAGGACAACATGATGGCAAGCATAACTGGTGACTACACTAATTCTAGTGAAAAATGGAAGAGTATGTATAGGTACTTTAAGGCAGAAACAGGTTCCAAGAAGGATATTACAGAAATAATTAATGAACAAGGGGAGTGTGTATGCGAGGATCTTCAAAAGGCAGAAGTATTCAGTCAGCAGTATGTAAAGATTGTTGGTTACAAGGATAATGTCCACATAGAGGAGGTGACTAATACTATAGAAGTATTAAAATTTACCTATGACAGCAATGACATTTACAGTAAGATAAAAAAGTTAAAAACTAGAAAAGCTGCTGGAATTTATAAGGTTTCGGGGGATATACTAAAGACAATGGGTTGGGATATAGTACCATATCTGAAGTACTTGTTTTATTTTTGTTTGCATGAAGGAACTTTACCAAATGAATGGAGAGTTGCTATAGTAGCCCCTGTGTATAAAGGAAAGGGTGATAGACATAAAGCTGAAAATTACAGGCCAGTCAGTTTGACATGCATTGTATGTAATCTTTGGGAAAGCATTCTTTCTGATTATATAAGACATGTTTGCAAAATTAATAAATGGTTTGACAGAAGGCAGTTTGGGTTTAGGAAAGGTTATTCCACTGAAGCCCAACTTGTAGGATTCCTGCAAGATATAGCAGATATCCTGGATTCAGGAGGTCAATTGGACTGTATTGCGATTGACTTATCTAAGGCACTTGATAGGGTAGATCATGGGAGACTACTGGCTAAAATGAGTGCAATTGGACTTGACAAAAGAGTGACTGAATGGGTGGCTCTGTTTCTAGAAAATAGAACTCAGAGAATTAGAGTAGGTGAAGCTTTATCTGTCCCTGTAAAAATTAAGAGGGGAATTCCTCAAGGCAGTATTATTGGACCTTTATGTTTTCTTATATATATCAATGATATGTGTAAAGAAGTGGAATCAGAGATAAGGCTTTTCGCAGATGATGTTATTCTGTACAGAGTAATAAATAAGTTACAAGATTGTGAGCAACTACAAAATGAACTCGATAATGTTGTGAGATGGACAGTAGGCAATGGTATGATGATAAACGGGGATAAAAGTCAGGTTGTAAGTTTCACAAATAGGAAATGTCGTCTCGGTTTTAATTACTGCGTTGATGGGGGTGAAAGTTCCTTTTGGGGATCATTGTAAATACCTAGGTATAAATATAAGGAAAGATCTTCATTGGGGTAATCACATAAATATGATTGTAAATAAAGGGTACAGATCTCTGCACATGGTTATGAAAGTATTTAGGGGTTGTAGTAAGGATGTAAAGGAGAGAGCATATTTGTCTCTGGTGAGACCTCAACTTGAGTATGGTTCCAGTGTATGGGACCCTTACCAGGATTACTTGATTCAGGAACTGGAAAAAAAATCCAAAGAAAAGCAGCTCGATTTGTTCTGGGCGATTTCCGACAAAAGAGTAGCGTTACAAAAATGTTGCAAAGTTTGGGCTGGGAAGACTTGGGAGCAAGGAGACGAGCTGTTCGACTAAGTGGTATGTTCCGAGCTGTCAGTGGAGAGATGGCGTGGGAGGACATCAGTAGACGAATAAGTTTGGATGGTGTCTTTAAAAGTAGGGAAGATCACAATATGAAGATAAAGTTGGAATTCAAGGGGACAAATTGGGGCAAATATTCGTTTATAGGAAGGGGAGTTAGGGATTGGAATAACTTACCAAGGGAGATGTTCAATAAATTTCCAATTTCTTTGCAATCATTTAAGAAAAGGCTAGGAAAACAACAGATAGGGGAACCTGCCACCTGGGCGACTGCCCTAAATGCAGATCAGTAGTGATTGATTGATTGATTGATTGATTGATTGATTGATTGATTGATTGATTGATTGATTGATTGATTGATTGATTGATTGATTGATTGATTGATTGATTGATTGATTGATTGAATTTATGTTCCATCTCTGAATTGTGTCTACAATTTGTGGAAAATAAATAAATAAATAAATAAATAAATAAATAAATAAATAAATAAATAAATAAATAAATAAATAAATAAATAAATAAATAAATAACAACAACAACAGTACCAGAGAGATAAAACGACTTAAAATGAATAAAGCTGCAGGTGAGGATGGGATCATAGCAGAAATTCTCAAATCAGCAGGCCCAAATACTATAAAAGAATTCACCGGTATCATCCAAGAGATTTGGGAAACAGAACAAATTCCAGAAGATTGGAAAAGTGCACTAATTCATCCTTTACATAAGAAAGGAGACAGAACAGACGTAAATAACTACAGAGAAATCTCATTGGTATCTGTTGCCTACAAAATTTTATCTCAGTGCCTTCTCGATAGAGCCCAACAGCAACTAGAACCAAAAATTGGAGAATATCAAGCAGGTTTCAGACCAGGCCGTTCATGTCCAGAGCAAATTTTAAACCTAAAGTTAATCCTAAGGCATCAGAGAATTTGTAGCAAAAATGTAGTTTGTACTTTTGTTGATTTCAAAAAGGCCTATGATTCAGTTGATCGTCAATCACTGTTTCAGATATTAAAAGAACAGGGTCTAGACCGGAAAAACACTCGCAATTGTAAAAGAGACATTGACAGACACAAAATCTAAGGTTAAATTCATGGGGGAAATCTCAGACCCTTTTCCGATCAAAACAGGAGTAAGACAGAGAGATGGGCTCTCTCCACTACTCTTCAACTGCGTCCTTGAAAAGGTAATACAGAAATGTCCTCAAGATTGACCAACCAATCACCCTTGGTAGGGGCAAATTAGCAGTAGACTGCCTGGCATTTGCGGACGATCTGGCAATCTTAACTCGTGACGTTTCAACAGCCATAAACCAGATCGAACTCCTGAAAGAAACAGCGGAAAAAGTCGGCCTCAAAATATCGTTTAAAAAACTGAATACATGACCTGCAGCAAAGAAGCCCCTAAATTCATGGAGACAAAATATGGCAAAATAAAACGGGTCCAGCAATTCAAATATCTCGGCGAAATAATTCAGGAGAATGGAATGGAAACAAAAGCCAATGAAGTTAGATGCCAAAAGATGGAAACTGCGTATAGACTCACCCAAAATATCTATAACAAAAAGTGTCTCTCCAAGCATGCAAAACTAAGACACTATAATACAGTTATAAAACCAGAATGCCTCTATGGATCAGAGACACTAATTTTGAACAGGAAAACTGATCTAGAAAATATTCAGAAAAAGGAACGCAAGATCATTAGAAAAATTTTAGGCCCAAAACTCATAGATGAACAGTACCGCCGTAGAGGGAAACAGGAAAACAAACAATTTTCTAACATTCACAGCGACATCAGAAAACGCAGATTAAGATTCTTTGGACATATAAAAAGGATGAATCCAGATAGACTTACCAAGCAAATAGTTGAATTTTATGAAAACCGAAGTAAAGCCAAAACGGACACAATAAAATGGATTGGCGAAATTAAAACAGATCTCAAACTGACAGGAATTACACCTGAAGATATCCAAAGCCGGGTTATCTTCAGAACCAAAGTTCATAAGTGGCAAGTTGACCAAGAGGAAAAACCAAAGAAGAAGACCGGAACAACATGGTCTCAAGAGAGAAAAGAAGCACACAGCAAACGAATGAAGGAAGTGTGGGCACAAAGAAAGGCAAATGCCTGTCTCTAAGTACTTTGCGTAGTCCTAATGGGCTCATTCGCAAAATATATAATAATAATAATAATAATAATAATAATAATAATAATAATAATAATAATAATACACGTTACTTGACCTATTTATAACGAATGTTGCGGAGTAGCACGAGTCTTCTAGTAGAAACCCCTACTTGTTGTGCTAAATTTGTGATGATTTATTCGGTGACCGTTCAAAATTCGCATCAATGTCAGCTAGCTTTTTCTGAGTTAAAACGGTTCGTGTGCACGCATGTTTTTATTTATTTTTTATTGAGCACTGAGCCAGTAGTTTCAAATTACGTCAATCTGTGCTCATGAAGAGTCGATTCGTACTTAAGATAACGTTTACACACAAAACTACTGTGTTGTAACGACAACTGTCTCACTATGTTAATAGCTGAGATTCAGAATGGCGACTGATCCTTGCGAGGTCGAACATGTGCACACTGCTTGTAACTATGCGCATGACTTCAATACTGCAGCTCCACGAACCTACTACGCTGGCGTAGCAGGGGGAGAGGTGATACTCCCACGTGGCGCGTCCCAGGTGGCGGATAGGGAGGTCCTAACTGGCTTTCCGGCGGACTTGAGGTAAATAAAATACCTCTCGCGGACCAAACACACTACCCCCTGCGGGTGGGGGACGCACATGTAGAATACACCCGCAGTATCCCCTGCCTGTCGTAAGAGGCGACTAAAAGGGGCGGCCAAGGCATGCTGGTATTAGAACCATGAAACTACTATTGATTAGTACCATCACGCGGGGAACACCATTGGTCGCCTTTACTTACGAGTAGTGCCACTATATTTGGTACACAATAGGTTTGTGATTAGTAGCAGCAGAGAGTGGTTCCCCTGTGGTTTCCAGTACCCGTGCGTCGTACCCATGTGAGCAACACCGCGGGTCTGGACGTAGCCTGTGAGTTATACCACTATATGAGCGACACCATGGGTCTGCATTGCCTGTGATTAGTACCCCCTATGTGAGGAACACCACGGGGCCCGTGGGACCGGCACCTGTGACTAGTACACCTAGGTGAGGAAACTCATCGGTTTGCGTTGGCTATGAGTGGCGCCATTGTGTGCGAAACACCATAGGTCTGCGTTACCTGTACGAAGTACAATACTTGTGATTAGTACCATCTTGTGTGGAACACTGTGAGTCTTCGCTACTTTTGATTAGTACCCCAACATGACAAATAGCATGGTTCTACTTTACTCGCGACATGTACCATTGTGTGGGGCCTTAGACGTGGATTTTGCACCCCTTTCGACATCAAGCATCCTCGATTCAGGATTCTGCTTTATGAATGGTCCGTTGGTCAGTAATAAATTATACATGATCCTTTTTTTGAGTTGAATCCACTAATTTTTTGTTTGCTCGTTTTTTGTTCTTTTTTTGCCAGTCTAGCTCGAGCGGTCGAGGAGAGAGGTCGTGTAGAGTAGTGCGTGCGGTGAACATGGTTGGCATCGAGCAGTACCGGGCCGCTATTGGCAAATGGCAGGCGAAGCGGAAGAAGGAGAACAAGAATGGATTGGTGATAAGTAAGGACGGATTAAAAATGGGTGAAGCGGTGCTGGTAGTGGCAGTGATAGCGGTGCTACTGGTTATTGGGGGTGGGGGGTGGAATTAAACCCAGGCCCAAATACCAGTGGAAAATATAACACAGAGGATTTGGCCGCACTCAGGGTGGTTGTGAGTGAAGTCATGCAGGAGAAATGCCAGTGGGAGAAAGTGCAGGAAATAAAGGACATGATGGAGGAGCAGAGAAAGGAGATAGGCAACATGAAGAAATGGCTGGAAACGAGGACGGAGGAATCAAGCAGAAGAGTTGATAATAATGAGAAAGAAATCGAGTTATTGAGAGGAGAAGTGAAATATTTGAAAGAGGAGATGATGATGAAGAAAGAAGGGGAGGAGTACAAGCAGGAGAGATGGAAGAAAGCCATATTTATATATGGAGTTGAGGAAGATATGAGGGAGGACAAGATAGAACTGATAGACAAGGTGATCGAAGTTATACGTGATACAATGAAGATAAATTTCAGTAGTATTGACATAGACGATGTAGAGAGAATTGGTAAAACTAAAGGTCGGAGGCCAATTAGGGTAAAAATTTTATCTACCCTAATGGCAGAAATTGTGTTAGGTAACGGTAAGAATTTACAGGGACAGAAAATAAGGATGAAAAGAGACATGGGAAGAGAAGGAAGTGAAAATATGAGGATCTTGAATAGGCACCTATGGAGAGCGAGGAACCAGGCGCTAAAGGCCCGAATAAGAGGTCTGAGGTTGGAGGTGACAAACGGGCGATGGGTTAGAGTACATTCAGTGACGAAGCTAAAGGAGATGGACGAAAACGAGAGGGTTGAGGGTGGTGAGATGACAAGGCAAGATGGGAAGAAGAAAGAAGAAAAGAAGAGGAGGAGAGACGTGGCAGGAGAGGAGAGCATCTCAGAAGAGAATGGGCAGTGCAGCCGGGAGACAGAATATCAAGATAGTGAAGTGGACGGTGGGAGTGAGTAACAAGAAACTGCTGCAGTGAGCAAGAAAAGACAAGGGAAGGTGGATTCAGAAGTCCAAAATAGTGAGGAGGTGAGTGGGGGTGAGCAGCAAGAATCGGTGAGAGCGGAGTGTAGTGGTGTAGTGAACAAGAAAGGACAAGAGGAGACAGATCGACAGGAAGATAAAAAAATTATGAGTAAAGTCAGGAGCTTAAAAGACATATGGGGAAAAGTACATAAAGGGATGGAAGATACAGAGGGTATGGAACGGTATAGGTGGGTTAAAGAAGGAGGAATGGAGATGAGGGATGAGAGGACGATAACTACTAGAAGTAAGAATAGAGGGGGAGACCTAGAAGGGAGGGAGGGAAAGTTATAACTATATTGGAAAATAGGATGTGTGAATATTGAGGGACTAAGGAACAAATTAGGAAACAAGAAAGTTCGGGAAGTAATTGAAAGTTTTGATGTTGTGGCACTCTTGGAGATGTGGCTGGAAACAGGGAGGGAGATTTCATGGAAGGGGTTTGTGATAAAATATAAATATAGAAGAAAAGGGAGGAATAAGGGACGATCACCAGGAGGGATGATAGTTCTAATTAGGGAAGAAATTAGTGAAAGAGTAGAGGATATAGAGACCGATATGTTGGAAACCATATGGTTGAGATTGAATATGGGAGGGGGTGAGGGAAGGAGGAAGAAAATAAATCTAGCTTTTGTTTACTGCCATCCTAGTAATTCAGCATATGCAAATAAATATTTTTTTGAAGAGTTATTGGTAGATATTGGTAGGATAAGGGGAATGTTTCCAGGTGAAGAGGATATGTTGTTATTCGGGGATTGGAACGCGAGAATAGGGGAACAGAGCCCAGTATATAATAGGGAGGATGGAATGTGTTTGTTGGAAAGTAGAAGGAGTGAGGACAAAATTACAAATAGTTATGGAGAGAAGCTCCTAGAGATGTGTGCTGTGGGAAATTTGTATATTCTGAATGGGTGGATAGAGGGTGACAGGACGGGGAAATTGACATATGTTACTGAGAAGGGTGGTAGTGTGATAGATATGGTTTTAAGTTCGGAAGGTATGATTGAGGAGGTTGTAAGAATGGAAATAAGAGACTGGATTGAATCACACCATTTCCCGGTGAGGGTTATGCTGAAAAGGGGGGAAGAGAAGTGTACAATGAAGGAAGATGAGACAAATGATAAACGAGGGAGTGGTTATAATAAGTATAAATGGACAGAGAAGGTGGGCCGGGATTGGAATAGGGTAGTAAAAGAGGAGTTACAACTTCTGAAATATGGGTGGGAAGGGGCGTTAGAAGAGAATAATACTGATAAAGCCTTGGAATTGCTGCTACATCCAATAAAGATAATAGCGCAGAAGGCGAAAGCTAGAAAGGGAAATAAGAAAGAGGGAGAGGAATGGTTTAATAGGGAGTGTGAAGGAATGCGGAGGAAGGTGATGGACGCGTTAGGAGAATATAGAAGGAAAGGTGGGAGCCAAGAAAGGGAGTTTTTCTGTAGATTGAGGAAGGAGTATAAAAAGAAAATTTGTGAGACAAAAAAGACGTGGTTAGAGGAACAAATGGAAGCCATAAATAATGACTGCAAGACAAATAATTTTGAGAGAGTTTGGGACAAGGTTAATAAAATTATTAAGGGTGGAAGGAATATAGAGAAAACGAGTATTGAGAGAGTGCAATGTGTCAGACACTTTGATGAATTACTAGGGAAAAAGGGGGATGAAAGATGGAGAGGTTCGGGAGAAGAAGTAATTTGGAGGAATAGGAGAGTGGCAATTTATGACCTGGATAAAGAAATCACAAGGGAGGAAATCCTGAGAGTGATAAGCAGAGTCAGAGGGAAGTCGGCCGGGGGGTGTAATGGTATAAATAACAAGTTTTGGAAGGAAATTAGCAAAAATGAGATAATGATAGAGGGCATGGTTAAACTATTCAATAAGATATTTGAGGGAGGTAATTACCCTAAGGAATGAGAAACAGGAATTATATGCCCTATATACAAGGGGAAGGGTAGTAGGAACAATGTGAACACTTATAGAGGTATATCTCTGTTGAATTCTTTGAGTCAAATATACACTGGGGTGTTAGCGAACAGAATAAGCGGGTGGGCGGAAGAAAATGATATTTTGACAGATTACCAAGGGGGATTTAGGAAAAAGAAAAGAACAGTGGATAATATAATGATAGTAAAGACTATTCTAGAAAAGTATAAGAATATGGCTAGAAGTACGGTTTACGTAGCAGCAATAGATTTTGAGAAAGCTTTTGACAAGGTGAATAGAGAGGCCCTATTAGAGAAATTAGGCCGGCTAGGGATTTCGGAGAAGATGTTGAGGGCAGTGGAAGGAATATATAGGGTTGTCAGGTTTTGTGTAAAATTGGGAGAAGAGAGACTGAGTGGACCCTTAGAGTCCAAGGTGGGTTTAAAACAAGGATGCAAGTTATCGCCAATACTGTTTATTTTATTTATCAACGATATTTTAGAGGGGTTTGGGGCAGAAAATAGGGCTGTGCCGGTGATTAATGGTTTAGAGGTACCAGGACTGATATTTGCGGATGATGTGTTATTGATGACGATAACTTCAGGGGCGATGAATAGGGCCTTAGAGTCAGTGACGCTATTTGCGAGGAAATGGGGGTTGAGAATTAATGGAAATAAGTCTAAAATATTAGTAGTCCAGGTGGACAAAAGAAGAAAGATAGAAGGTAATTGGGTAATTCAGGGAGAAAGACTGGAACAGGTAAGGAAGTTGGAATATCTAGGAGTTATTTTTAATGATAAAGGAACGTGGAATGACCAGATCAAAAGGGTGAAATATAGAGGATTGGCAGCCTTAGCCTCAGTCAGAAATTTGCTAGCCAAATACCCGGGGATCAGTTATAAAACACTGAGGCTAGTGTTGAGGTCGGTAATTTTTGGGAGGGTATTATACGGCGCTGGGGGCTGGATGAGAAAAGAGAGGAACTAAGAAGGATTGTTAGTAGTTTTGCTAAGTTAGTAATGGGCTTACCGAGGTGTACAGCAAATGTAGGGGCGGAATTAATGTGTGGGAAGGATTTGGAATCAGAGGGTGTGAAAAGATTAGTTAGATACTGGATGAATTTAAAAAGACAGGAAGGTGGGAGGGTATTACAGGCAGCGTATGAACAGCAATGTAAGAGCATGTATAGGGGTGGATGGTTAGAAAAAATAAAGGGATATTTGGAGAGGATAGGATTAGGACACCTGTGGGGGGAGGTTTGGTCGAAGACAGAAGTGAGAGGGATGAAGATACTGGAAAGGAGAATTAGAGATATCCATAGGCAGAAATTATTGGGGGAAAGCAGACTAAGAAACTCGCCGACTGTTTTGACGAAAATAGAGGAGATAGCAGGGTTGAATATTAGATACGTTGATAGGTCAAAACGGTATGGGATGATGTGGTGGCTTTTAGGTTTGCAAAGGAATACACGGTGGCTACAGGGGATGGATAAGACAAGGTGTGTACTTTGCGGAGATGTGAATGATGATTTTCACTTGCTAAGAGACTGTGAGGTAACGAGGGAGAGAAGACATGGATTATTGAGTGCCGAGCATCGGGAAATATTGGGAAGAGGGGATGAGAACGCAATCCTGAGATGGATTATTAAACAATGGGAAAAAGGGGGTAAATTGAACAGGTATTTATGTGCGACAAAAAAAGGTCTGCGAGAGTAAAATGAAGGAGAGTGAGTTAGAGGGTGGGCAGGGGAATAGGGGGTGGAATAGTTATGTATATAAGGGAAGGGGATAGTATGATAAAATTCTAATGGATTAGAGAATATAGGGGTCGAGTACTTAGTTATGTGGAGTTGGGTAATGATACGGGATTGCATGGTCTGTTTGTTTTAAAGTTGGCTGGAATGCAAGTGCTGAAATGCTGAGTGTTGTTGTTTGATTTATTGATTAGGTGTAGGTCAGGAACAATAATGTGACGCAAGTACAGAGCACAATAAGGACACTGGATGAGCATGTTTGAACATTGAGTGGGTGACTGCTACAGCTAATGACTGCTAGAAGAATACTATATTATTCTTATTCTTATTCTTATTCTTATTCTTATTCTTCTTCTTCTTCTTCTTCTTCTTCTTCTTCTTATTATTATTATTATTATTATTTATTATTTATTATACTCTGCATGTGAACATGTATAGGGGCGAAGTCGCCTGTTATGTTCAATAAATGTATGTATGTATGTATGTATGTATGTATGTATGTATGTATGTATGTATGTATGTATGTATGTTCTTTTTTTGCTACATGTCCATCCATTCCTTCTTCATGACGATTTTTTATTATTTTTCTCTTTTTCTTTTGGTCAGTTTATGATTTTGAATTTTTTGTTGTCATTTAATTTCGTACCATTAGGGGCCGATGACCTCGATGTTAGGCCCCTTTAAACAACAAGCATCATCATCATCATCATCAATACTGCAGCTAACGTACCGGAGAATAAAAACGCCGCTTGGGTGGTCTCGTAGCATGACGAATATAAGACCAAGTGTGAAGACTCAGCCCATTATAGCACGGCCGACTTGATGCGTCGCTCTAGCGCAGCGAACGATCCAGTCGGCGGTGATTATAGCATGGTAGTTTGTCGTCCCGCCACTGCAGGCACTTCCAGCGATTATAAATACGTACTCTAGTAGTTCCGGCAAGTCGGGTATAGAAACGAGCGGGAGACGTTACTGTGCGAGATATTTCAGTGAATAAGTTGAATTTTCTTTGCTTCCACATCTTAAACTCAGTTCGTTGTGTCTTGTGTACTTCAAGCATGTATCTTATGTGGGTTGATTCATTTACTAGTTCAGCATGCCGTACTGTTTTGTGCCTGGCTGTAAGTCAGGCTATAGTAGAGTACGCTGATTTTTTCACCGTCAAAGGATAGAAATCAATTTGAAAAATGTGCCAGGGGTATTCCACGGAAGGATACTGAGTTAACGCGTAACAGCAGAATTTGTCATGTTCATTTCCCTGACGATTTGATAGTAAAATCAGATCATTTTATAGTGAATGGTGAAAAAGTAATATCTCTCGTTTGAGATGGAAATGACGTCCACATGCAGTGCCTCACATTTTCCCTAATTTGCCGCAAAATCTTCACGCAAGCTTTCGAAAGTCCAGTAATCGAAAAATTGAGTTGGTAACTACAGTATTACCTTTAAATACTTCATGGGGGTTTCTTTTAATATGCCGGGATTTATGTGCTATTTATCTGTATATGTATACTCCAGTAACCTGTGCTTTCCGCAACCTGTGATGAAAGCCGTAGCTCGTATTTCCATGTGTATTGTTTTCATTGTATCCTGCCGTGATATTTTACTTGTAACTTCTCATTGGTTTTTAAAAGACAGTGCATATACTTATCAGTTACGGAGTAATACGTTTCCCTGGCATCATTCCTAATACCAGGTGATCGATATTGTGGAGCTTGCCCACAAGAGCGCTGCCTGGCGGGGCGCGCTTGAACTCGAGGAGACCTCACACTTGTTATTATATTCCTCATGGTCTTAGTTTATAAATGAGAGACCCTGTACATTCATATGAAACTCAGAAGTCCATAGAAGTACATACTTTACAATTTCCTTGTAGGAAAATGTGTCACAGAGTTTATATTTGCTATTTGCTTTACGTCGCACGACACAGAAAGGTCTTATGGGGACGATGGGATAGGAAAGGCCTAGGAATGAGAAGGAAGCGGCCGTGGCCTTAATTAAGGTACAGCCCCAGCATTTGCCTGGTGTGAAAATGGGAAACCACGGAAAACCATATTCAGGGCTGCCGACAGTTGGATTCGAACCCACTATCTCCCGGATGCAAGCTCACAGCTGCGTGCCCCTAACCGAACGGCCAACTCGCCCGTCACAGTGTTTAGCCTGGCTGTCTCTCAAATTACAGATTGATATCTTTAGTAGTTCCAGAGAAAAGGGTACACTTGTGAAGGAAAAAGGAAGTCCGAGAAATGACCTTTGAATTTTACGACACAAAACCTCGCACTGTATCATCAAAACAAACTTCCTGCGGTGATCGCCATGATTGGCCAAACGGAAATAACGCATCACAGCCTTCTTCAATACTCCTAAGTGCGATACCGTCAACTGCCTGACTAAACAGACATAAATAGATAAGCGAAGAATAAAATCAGCAATGTTTGAAATTATCACCTAATGCATATGTTAATAAATGTAAATGCACTTAAGTATAGTGAATCCAACCAGACATTTTGCGACTAGATTCCAAACATAATAGGCTAGCAACTTCAGTAAAAAGAAACAAAAATCTTAATTTTGAGGGATCTCGTCCATGTCTCCCCTTAAACTACTCGCAAATAATAACTTAAAATCTCTAATTAATACAACATAAAAAGTGGTGTCCGGCTGAATGCTCAGCGTTTAGGCCTTTGGTTCATAGGGTCCCAAGTTCGATTCCAGGCCGGGTCGGGGATTTTAATAGCGTCTGATTAATTCTTTTGACATCCGGGGACTGGGTGTTTGTGTTTGTCCAAACACTTTACCGTTCATATTAAGACAACACACCACACTACCTAATATCACAGAAACACGCAATAGCGATTACATCCCTCCATATAGGGTTGGCATCAGGAAGGACATCCGGTCGAAAACAGGGCCAAATCCACAAGTGCAACATAGTTCGCTTCCGTGACCCCACAGGTTGGTGAGTGGTGATTATTGATTTAAGAGGACGTACAATTGGAAAACCGTCAACACTAATCAGAAAGAAAATATGGAAGGGATGCGACACTTCGAAAAATGAAGGTATCGGCCAAAGGAAGACAAGGCCACGAAGGGTGTGAAAATGAAAGGCTTCTTAGGCCTCGAGTGCTCTAAAACCGTCGGGGTCGGAAAATAACAAGAGTTGACAAAGGGAGATCGAATAGGATAGATGAAAGTGAGTAGTCTGGCACAAGTAAGTGGAAGTCAGCTAAGGGCCCCGTGGTCGATAACCCACGCTCCCCAAGTTGAGATCCCGTGATGTGGGATACGCGGTAGAAGAAGAATATAAAAAGTGGTGGTTACACAAACCCGTAATTTGACCAGAATCCACCACTGAAAGCCAAGAAACTTCGAAACATGATCAAACTAGAATGTATGGTATGAACGGCCATGAAAAACGAATAATGTGGAAAGAAAAAAAACACACTAGAATTGGTAAAAATAAGAACAGTGGAACCCCGTTAACATGAAATTGAGGGGAACGGAAAATCAAGAGTTTGTATTAAGAATATTTGTGTTAAATACTGCGTCAGCCAAGAAATAGCAACAGGTAGAACTCTCCAATACAGAATTTAAGGACTGCGGCTCCAGTATTATGCCGAACGGAAGACGTTCAAATTCATAGAGGTTCCAATCAGTGGCAAAACCAGCGAGGTGTTTGGATCCTTCAGCAAGAGGTATCTGATAATATGCCTGATTCAACGAGTCCCCAAACGTTAGAGTTATAATAGCAATCACTTTATTGTACGATATTATAGAACATTGTTACATAGTAGCATGCACTATATGACAATACCTAAGTAACTGTTAAGGTACTCACAAGTCATTTTCACGAGAAAAAATCAAATATTATTTCGTAGTTTCCCATTTTCACTCCCAGGCAAATGCAGGTAAAGTTCCCATCCATAGGCCATAGCCGCTTCCTTGCACCCCCTCACCCAGTTTCATTCACATTCAATCATTTAATCTTCATTAGTTCCTGTACTAAGTTTGGCGTTAGGAAGGGCATCCGGCCGTAAAACATGTCATATAAATTCATCTCACCTCATCCCCGAGCCGGTATCAAGAAACTGCATTAGAGATGGACATATATTATTACTAGCTGATGTACCCGTGCTTCGCAACGGGATTCTCAGAAAGACTGACTTTGTGGTTTTCCTAACTGAAATCAACATAGGTCATTACAAAAACGTAAGTATGAATGTAGTGATTTAAAGCAATGCTATCATATAAAATACTCGATCAAATGGAAAGCCGCACGTTTTATCCCTTTTAACGAACAGTGCTGCGGTTAGATTGCGGTGCCAATCTAATAGTCCAAAGTTCCAGAGCTGGGATGACCAGGCCGCAGACTGCCATGAACACTCATCTGTCATTATTCCGCTAAATATGCACACTGTTCATTCCAATCAGTACCTCAGAGTAGGGATTGAATAGCCCGAATGCTATGATGATCCAGTGTGTTACGTACCAGTAGTATCAGAAAATTTATAAACCAAGGGAATGGCATGCTAAAGAAGAAAGTTATCTAACTCACCAGCTACTTCCCATCAATATTCAGGCAGGCTGTTTACACTCTGTCCGACTGGGCGAGTTGACCGTGTGGTTAGCGGTGCGCAGCTGTGAGCTTACATCCCAGAGATAGTGGATTCGAACCCGACTGTCGGCAGCGCTGAAGATGGTATTCCGTGGTTTCCCACTTTCACACCAGTCAAATGTTGGGCCTGTACATTAATTAAGGCATAAGTCACTCCTAGCCCTTTCCTATCCCATAGTCGCCATAAAACTTCTCTATGTCGGTGCGACGGAAATCAAGTAAAAATACTCTGTACGCAGCAGTAATCCTATCTACTGGAGATGAGGGGCAACAGAAGACACAAAGCACATCACGACAAACAATGGTCAATGTAATGTTATTGTTGATCAATGTTATGAGCTTTCTATATTGTAGGTCTACACATTTAGTTTTCTTTCGTCTCTGTGATTTGTAAAATATGTTATACCGTAAACTGTAGTTTCTTATTCTCCAACTTACCGATTTTCATTAAATACTGTTTACCCATTTTCTCGTTACTCGGCGCTGATATGGACTTAGTAACAAAAATTCAAATTCATGAATATCTTGGTGATCATAGCCAGTAAGGCAACAATGTATAAGACATGAATAATAGGAAATTTAGTACTATATAACCTTAGTTATCTAGCATTCACCGACTACGCTTCTAATAAGAAATATTTGAGAATTACATTTTAGGCCTTCCCCTAAACTACCATTTTTCTCAGCGTGAATACACTTATTGACAGCCTAGATTGTAGCAATTTATTCCCCAACTTGGCATACCCATTTTCTTTAAAATACGACCACTAATAACATAAATAGTTGAGAATTCAATTTTAGGCCTTCCCCTAAACTACCATTTCACTCAGCGCGAGTAAAATGATTTATAGCCTAGATTGTAGAGGCTCATCCCCCGACTTCACATACCGATTTTCATTAGACCACTAATAACATAAATAGTTGAGAATTCAATTTTAGGCCTTCCCCTAAACTACCATTTCACTCAGCGTGAGTAAAATGATTTATAGCCTAGATTGTAGAGGCTCGTCCCCTGACTTCACATACCGATTTTCATGAAATTCTCTTCAACCGTTTTCTCGTGATGCGTGTACATACATACATACAGACAGACAGAAATTACGGAAAAGTAAAAAGTGCATTTTCTTGTTACTATGGACATGACCGATACAGAAATACCATTATTTTCAAATTCTGAGCAATGTACAGACAAAACTCTTATTTTATATATATAGATTATTATTATTATTATTATTATTATTATTATTATTATTATTATTATTATTATTATTATATATTTTAAATACTAGGTTGATTTTTATGAGCGCGAGTTTGAGAGAACGTCTGGACGACTAACATCGTAAAGCATTCTGACGTGTAGAATTGCAGAGTGTCTTTAAAAGCATAAACATGTCTTGCCATAAATTTTTAAATTGAATGGATGAAAACCATAATGGTACAAGTGAAATTTAAAAAAATGAGTTAAGTGAAGGATATAACTCCGGGAGGATGTATCCTTTCACCAGCAAAGGGATACAAGTGATAGCGGTAATGTTCTGCACTCTAGTGATAGGTGGTATAACTACAAATAGCATGCTTTATATGAGTGTTAAGATGTTTAAATGCCTTTTTTATGTATGACCAAAATGCTACTTATACCGTTATGGTTTTCATCCATTAAATTATTAAAGAAAAATGCAGCATTCTGCTTGGCCAAAGCGCTCACCAGTACGTCAAGGCCACCTGGACTGTGGGTGCGCTGAACGCTGAGGCATAATTGAGCGGAGGTGGAAGGGAGCAAGCACGCATACGCAGACGGACGTCTTCCTGGTCAGCTGTTCCGTTCTGTATTGTGTTGCAGAGAGTCGCTTAGTCATGAAGAAGCTATTCAATTCAGTGTTATTGTCTCTTTGTAGCTCTTCCTATATTTGCTAACTTGAGATGATGTCGGAGAAATGTTTAAATCCTTTTCTCTATGTCGTAATTTTAACACTACGGCTGTGAGCTTCTTCCACTCTAGTAGTTAGGAAAGTGAGTCGATCCTCCGTGTCATAATATTTATTGTCATGTCAACCCAGAAGATTGTACCTTTTCTACGAGCAAACTGTTAATGTGCCGATTTTCAAATCTGATTTGGCCTACATTGTGCTCCAGGAACCCACTGCACTGTACATTCAAAATATGTCCTATTCGACAGGAAAAGGCTATGTGCCAGCACATGGTTTAACCATTTCCGTTCCTACTGTCATATATCATGCCATTCATTTTATCTTACTGGTTCCTCTCATGGGGCTGACGTTAGGAAGGGCATCCGGTCGTAAATCCTCACCATCTCATTTCATACCCGACCCCGTAGAGAAACGGGACAAGGGTTCGACATACATACTATTATATATATACATACTTCGCTGGGGCCATCAAGGACCACGTTAAGTCTTGTTGCATTTGACACTGAACTTGGCCTTCTTTAGAGCCCAAATTTCCCTCATTCTTTGTGAGTAGGCCTGCTTACGCTCCTCTGTCCAAGGGGCACCGTGTCTTCTCTTCGGTTGCTCGTCTCGGTTTAGCCCGTTCGTCAATATTTTCTTGCGGAATAGATCTCTGTTAAGGGCATCTTCAGCTGAGATATGTAGCATTTGCAGGTCTTCCTTGGTATTTCTAAACCAGGGAATTGTCGTTTTGGGGTTTGAATCAAAAAAGTGAAAGATTTCTTTAGTTAACTTTCTTCCGTCCATTCTTTTCAGATGACCGTAAAATCGTGCCCGTCTTTTTCTGATTGTGTCGGTAATTTTCTCTATTTTGCTGTAGACTTCCTTGTTGGATCTCTTTTGGTGGATTCCATTTCTGTACTTTGATCCCAAGATTCCTCTCACAATTTTGCGTTCTCTTTTCTCCAGTTCTTCAAGGAGTCCTTTGTTGGCATTTAGAGACAGGGTTTAGGCTGCATATAGAACTACTGGCTTCAGAACTGTTTCATAGTGACGTATCTTGGTGTTTTGGGAAAGGCATTTTTTGTTGTAGATTGTGCGGGATGTTTGGTAGGCTATTTCCAGTTTGCGTAATCGCTCCTGAAGTGCTTCTTTGTCCAGTCCATTTTTCATGATGATCGCACCCAGGTATTTGAATTTGTCTACTCGGGTGATGTCCCCGTATTTTGTATGGAGTTTTGGTGAAGTCTCTTTGATGTTAGTCATTACTTCTGTTTTCTCAAACGATATCTGCAAACCAGTTTGTTCGGCAATTTCCTTTAAAATTTCAACTTGAGCTCTAACGGTTTCTATGTCGGTTGAGAGAACAGCAATATCATCGGCAAATGCTAAGCAGTCTGTTGCGATCCCCTTGGATTTGGTTCCTATTCTCAATGGACTGTAGTTGGTTTCCTGTAATCTCACACGCCAGGTTCTGATGATCTTTTCAAGAACACAGTTGAAGAGTATCGGGGATAGCCCATCACCTTGTCGGACTCCTGTTTTGATGTCAAAGGAATGCGAGACACATCCGTGGAACTTCACCTTGGATTTTGTATCGGTCAGGGTGGCTCTAATTAATGCCAGCAGTTTCAAATCAATTCCAAATTCATTTAAGATGTTTAGCAGGACTTCCCGGTCAATGGAGTCGTACGCTTTATTAAAGTCCACAAAGACAGACACATACTGCTTGGACCTTAGTGTACAATATTTGATGATCGTTTTGAGATTTTGGATCTGTTCAGCTGTTGAGCGACCTTTTCTGAACCCTCCTTGGTATTCACCTATTTGATGTTCGACTTGTGCTTCCAAACGCTCCAGAATGGCAAGTGATAGAATTTTGTAAGTCACGGGTAACAAAGATATTCCTCTGTAGTTGTTGATGTTCTTCATGCTGCCTTTTTTGGGTTATTATTATTATTATTATTATTATTATTATTAGTAGTAGTATAATAGACGGGTTCTGCGGCCTCCTCCTCCTCCGGCTCTCGGAAGAGGCCTCCTCCTCAGCCAGTGGCCTCCTCCTCCTCCTCAGCCAGTGGCCTCCCAGTGGCCACCTCCTCCTCCCCCTCAGCCAGTGGCCTCCCAGTGGCCTCCTCCACCTCAGCCAGAGGCCTCTTCCAGTGCTGCCAACTTAACCTAACTAGCGCGAGATAAACAAAGCCACGTGCTTTTTGACAGACAACAACGCACCGCTAACCTCAGTACTGCCATCTTGACGGGCCTAAACCTCAGTAGTGCCAACTTAACCTCACAAGCGCGAGGTAAACAAAGCCACGTGCTTTTTGACAGTCACGTGCTTTTTGACAGCTGTCATCGACAACAACGCATCGCAAACCTCAGTACTACCATCTTGACGGGCCTAAACCCCAGTAGTGCCAACTTAACCTAACTAGCATGAGGTAAACAAAGCCACGTGTTTTTTGACAGCCACGTGCTTTTTGACAGCTCTCATCAACAACAACGCATCGCAAACCTCAGTACTACCATCTTGACGGGCCTAAACCTTAGTGGTACCAACTTAACCTAACTAGCATGAGGTAAACAAAGCCACGTGTTTTTTTGACAGCCACGTGCTTTTCGACAGATTTGTAAACAAAGCCACGTGCTTTTTGACAGACAACAACGCATCGCTAACCCCAGTACTGCCATCTTGACGGGCCTAAACCTTAGTGGTACCAACTTAACCTCACTAGCGCGAGGTAAACAAAGCCACGTGCTTTTTGACAGCCACGTGCTTTTGACAGATTTGTAAACAAAGCCACGTGCTTTTTGACAGACAACAACGCATCGCAAACCTCAGTACTGCCATCTTGACGGGAATAAACCTTAGTGGTACCAACTTAACCTCACTAGCTCGAGATAAACAAATCCACGTGCTTTTTGACAGCCACGTGCTTTTTTGACAGCTGTCATCCGCCATCTTTAATCCATAGAGCACAGTGCTGCCCTCTTTAGCTACTTACCTTTGAAATGTGGTGGCGGATAATTTGAAAAATGCTTTTTGACAGCAGCCATCTTGCATCGCAAACCTCAGTGCTGCCCTCTTTAGCTAGATACCTGTGGTAGCAGACAATTCCACGTGACAGCAGCCATCTTTAATCAAGAGAGCACCGTGCTGCCCTCTATGTGGTGGCGGCAAATTCCACGTGCTCTTGTTTGGAAACAAACTCACGTGCTTTTTTGACAGCTACCATCCACCATCTTTAATCAACAGAGCACAGTGCTGTACTCTTTAGCTAGATACCTTTGAAATGTGGTGGCGGCAATTTGAAAAATTCTATGTGCTCTTGTTGGGAAACAAAGCCACGTGCTTTTTTGACAGCTGTCATCCGCCATCTTTAATCAATAGAGCACCGTGCTGCTATCATGCGGGCAATTTCATCACCTATCACCCGGCATCTTTAATCTACAGAACACCGTGCTGCCCTCTTTATGGCTACTACCTTAAGCATGTAGTAGCGGGCAATTTGAAAAGTTCTGTTAGCTATCATCCGCCATCTTTAATCAAGAGAGCACCGTGCTGCCATCTTTATCTAGATACCTTTGAAATGTGGTGGCGGCAAATTGAAAAATTCCACATGCTCTTGTTTGGAAACAAACTCACGTGCTTTTTGACAGCTACCATCCGCCATCTTTAATCAACAATGCATAGTGCTGCCCTCTTTAGTTTGAAATGTGGTGGCGGCAAATTCCACATGCTCTTGTTTGGTAAACATAGCCACGTGCAGCTATCATCCGCCATCTTTAATCCAGAGAGCACCGTGCTGCCCTCTTTATCGCAGTAGATGTAAATTCGTCACCTGTCATACGCAGTGCTGCTATCTTTAGCTAGATACCTTTGAAATGTGGTGGTGGATAATTTAAAAAGAAAAATTCTACAGCAGTCCTCTCTCGACGCTAATTGCATAAGATGGCGGCTATACATGACTCCTTAAGGGTGCTTACGCAAGATGGCTGCTATACACAGGTTCTTATGAGACGCCCTTGGGATGCTTGCGCAAGATGGTGGTTATACAAGGCTCCTTATGAGACACCCTAGTGATGCTTGCGCAAGATGGCGGTTGCTCTTATGAGGCGGCTTAAGGGTCCTTGCACAAGATGGCTAGAGACGCCCTAAGGATGCTTGCGCAAGATGGCGGACACAAGATGGCGGCTATACACGTCTCCTTATGAGACGCCTTAAGGGTGCTTGCGCAAGATGGCTGCTGCTCTTAGCTTAGAGGCTAACGTGTCGTGCTAGTTCGATTCATTAAATTTAGGGCTTAAATGCAAAATGTTAAATATCTCGAAAGCAGTGCACCGTAGAGCAAAACGGACAAAATTTTTCTGCCTAATACCTAGGTTCGCAGTATGAGGAACAAGAAAATCATAGTCTAATGATGGGATCAACGGTTCGGTTCCTACTTAGGCCCTTTGGCATTTGCTCTGTTTTAGCTTGTATTGAAGCGAGTCTTCGTAACATGATCAGGTTTAGCTATGGTAGAGAGTATAACGTGCCGTGCAGGTTCGATTCATTAAATTTGGAGGCTTAAATGCAAAATGTTAAATATCTCGAAAACGATGCATCGTAGAGCAAAACGGACAAAATTTTTCCGCCTAATACGTAGGTTCGTAGTATCAGGAACAAGAAAAAACATAGTCTAATGATGAGATCAACGGTTCGATTCCTACTTAAGCCCTTTGCCATTCGCAGCTATCTATTTCTACAAGATGGTGGCTGCTCTTATGAGAAACAAGATGCCTTGAGACGTCCTAGGGATGCTTACGCAAGATGGCAGACACAAAATGGTGACTATACATAGCTCGTTATGAGACGGCCTAGGGGTGCTCGCACAAGATGGCGGCTACTCTTATGAAGAAAGCTAGCTTAGAGGCTACTGCGCAAGATAACAGCTGCTGTTATGCATGTGGTGGAGGGCAATTTGAAATTCTATGTGCTTAATCAACAGAGCACCCTGCTGCCCTCTTTAGCTGAAATGTGGTGGTGGATAATTTGAAAAATTCTTTTGACAGCTATCATCTTTAAACAAAGGCGACTATACATAGGCTGTTAAGGCCTTATCATTCTCCTCCTCCTCCTCCTCCTCCTCCTCCTCCCCCTCCTCCTTCTCTACCTCCTCCTCCGCCTCTTATGTCAAGGCATAGCTTTATATCGAACAAGTTTAAACCTGCATCGCGAAGGCAAGCGTGTGCAGCGATAACATTATTGTGCATGTTTAGACTTTCGAAACATAAGAAGAGTAGAATCAAACGCTGTACTCGATACGACATGTGATCAGAACATTGATTGATGCGTTCAGAAAACAAAATAAGTGATCAAGACTAGAATCGAACAATGTACTCAATACATCATGTGTTTAGAATATGTCAGGGGATACGCTTGTTCTAAGAAGATCAGATTGAAACATAACAAGACTAGAATAGAACACTGTAATCGATGTTGTTAACTTCAACATGTGATCAGAACATTGATTGATGTGTTCAGAACACAAAATAAGTGATCATGACTAGAATCGAACACTGTACTCGATACAACATGTGATCAGAACATTGATCGATGTGTTCAGAACACGAAATAAGTGATCAAGACTAGAATCGAACACTGTACTCAATACAACATGTGTTTAGAACATGTTAGGGGGTACCCTCGTTCTAAGAAGATCAGAATGAAACATAACAAGACTAGAATCGAACACTGTAATCGATGTTGTTAACCTCAACATATGATCAGAACATTGTTTGATGTGTTCAGAGCAAAAGTACAATTTTGATGATTTGCGCAGCTAACTCGCTCGGTAAACGATATAGCCAAAGTATATCTTCAAATTATTTACCTTCCATCATTCGTCTTGTGTGTAAAAATCAGTCGAACAAGTTATCGCATAAACATGGCTGAAAAAAAATCGTGATAGGGTATGGAACCCAGGGGTTACATCTTATCAGAAGGGCAAAAAGGATGAAAGGACTCTTCCTCCTCCTTACCGCACATTCCTTGGCTAAAGGGCTAATGGGCTAAAGGGCTAATGGGCTAAAGGGCTAAAGGGCTAATGGGCTAAAGGGCTAAAGGGCTAAAGGTGCAACAACCTCATCGATCGCTATCAGCAAGAACGCTTGTACTTTGTTAAGTGTAGAAAATTAATCTTTATTGGTAAATGGTTTTATGTTCAGAACAAGGAATGGAACCTAGGGGTTACGTCTTACCTAATAAAATCCCCGAGGTGCGATGAGTTACGTTTTTCGAACTAGTGTTTGGAACACTGAACTTTTCAAGATGGCAAGAGTGAGGTTAGCAATGTTCTGTTGTTGGATTTTAAATTCCGCGCTACAACATGCATAAGGTGGCAGCCCTTGAGGTTTACTCCCGTAAAGATGGCAAGAGTGAGGTTAGCAATGTTCCGTTGTTGGATTTTTAAAATTCCCCGCTATAACATGCAAGAGGTGGCAGCCTTGAGGTTTACCGCCGTAAAGATGGCAGCAGTGAGGTTAGCGACGCTCCATTGTCCTTCAAAGTGAGGTTAGGGTTCGTCAAGAAGACAGCTGTCAAAAAAGCACGTGGCTATGTTTACCAAACAAGAGCACGTGGTCGTGACGTCACGGTCACGTAGTATGCTGCCTCAGCATGTAAAGTTCAATGTCTACACCTACGTAGTTAACACTCTGCTATGTTCACAAGATTTTTATACATCACTATTCTTTAAGCTTTAAGTTCATTCACATAGGCTATGCTAAGATAGCAGCACAAACACATGCGAACTTTGTACATTCTAATGGAATAAGTTTAGTACTGTGTGCGTCATGGATACATGATGTGTGCACGCATTTAATCTTAACTATACGTAATGCTGCTGCTTTGTTTACAAGATTTTTATACATTGCTATTCTTTATGCTTTAAGTTCGTGCACGCACAAGCGATACTCGTACGCTCTAGCAGGAGAAGTTTAGTACGATATTCGATACATACATTATCGATAGGTGATGTGTACACGCTTTAGAACATAGCTCATCTTTATGCTTTAAGTTCATGCACATGGGTTAGGGATACTCAAAAGCGATTGCTACATGCTCTAGCGGAAGAAGTCTAGTACGATAGTAGATGCATGTAAAATCGATAGGTTATGCTAAGATAGCAGCACACTTACATGATTTTAGCACAATCTAGTGGGAAATGTTTAGTATGATAGTCGTTTCGTGCAAAATCATTAGGTAATGTGTAAACGCTTCGAAACAAGGCTATTCTTTGTACTTTAAGTTCATGCGTACAGGTTATACTAAGATAGCGGCACAATCTAGCGCAAGAAGTTTAGTACGAGGGTCGATGTATGTAAAATCGATAAGTAATGAGTACACGCTTTAAAACATGGTTATTCTTCGTACTTTCAGTTCATGCATCTTAGTTATGCTAAGATAGCAGCACAATCTAGCGGAAGAAGTTTAGTACGATATTTGTTGCATGCAAATCGATAGGTGATGTGTACACACTTTGAAACATGGCTATTCTTTTTACTTTAAGGTCATGCGTATAGGTTATGCTAGGATAGCAGCACAATCTAGCGGGAGGAGATTAGTACGAGAGTCAATGCATGCAAAATCCATAGGTAATGTGTACATGCTTTGAAACATGGCTATTCTTTGTACTTTTAAGTACATGTGTATAAGTTATGCTAAGATGTCAGCACAATCTAGCGGAAGAAGTTTAGTACGAGAGTCAATGCATGCAAAATCGATAGGTAATGTGTACACGCTTTGAAACATGGCTATTCTTTGTACCTTAAGGCCATGCGTATAGGTTATGCTAAGATACCAGCACAATCTAGCGGAAGAAGTTCAGTACGAGAGTCGATGCTTGTAAAATCGATAGGTAATGTGTACATGCTTTGAGACATAGCTATTCTTTGTACTTTAAGTTCATGCGTCTTAGTTATGCTAAGATAGCAGCACAATCTACCTGCAGAAGTTTAGTACGAGAGTCGATACATGCAAATTCGATAGTTGATGTGTACACGCTTTGAAACATGACTAATCATTGTACTTTAAGTTCATTGGTATAGGTTATGCTAAGATAGCAGCACAATCTAGCGGAATAAATTTAGTACGAGATTTGATGCATGCAAAATCAATAAGTAATGTGTACACGCTTTGAAACATGGCTATTCTTTGTACTTTAAGTACATGCGTACAGGTTATGCTAAGATAGCAGCACAACCTAGCGGAAGAAGTTTAGTACAATATTTGTTGCATGCAAAGTCGATAGGTAATGTGTACACACTTTGAAACATGGCTATTCTTTTTTACTTTAAGGTCATGCGTATTGGTTATGCTAAGATAGCAGCACGATCTAGCGGAAGGAGTTTAGTACGAGAGTCAATACATGCAAATTCGATAGTTGATGTGTACACGCTTTGAAACATGGCTATTCTTTGTACTTTTAAGTTCATGTGTATAAGGTATGCTAAGATACCAGCACAATCTACCGGACGAAGTTCAGTACGAGATTCGATGCATGCAAAATCGATAGGTGATGTGTACACACCTTTTTACTTTAAGGTCATGCGTATAGGTTGTGTTAAGATAGCAGAACAATCTAGCGGAAGGAGTTTAGTACGATATTTGATGCATGCAAAATCAATAAGTAATGTGTACACGCTTTGAAACATGGCTATTCTTTCTACTTTTAAGTTCATGTGTATAAGTTATGCTAAGATAGCAGTACAATCTAGAGGAAGAAGTTTAGTACGATATTCGTTGCATGCAAAATCAATAAGTAATGTGTACACGCTTTGAGACATAGCTATTCTCTGTACTTTAAGTTCATGCGTATAAGTTATGCTAAGATAGCAGCACAATCTACCTGCGGAAGTTTAGTACGAGAGTCGATACATGCAAAGTCGATAGGTAATGTGTACACGCTTTAAAACATGGTTATTCTTCGTACTTTCAGTTCATGCATCTTAGTCATGCTAAGATAGCAGCACAATCTAGCGGGAGAAGTTTAGTACGAGAGTCGATACGTGCAAAATCGATAGGTAATGTGTACACGCTTTGAAACATGGCTATTCATTGTACTTTAAAGTCATGCTAAGATAGCAGCACGATCTAGCGGATGAAGTTTAGTTCGATGGTCGATGTATGTAAAATCGATAGGTGATGTGTACACGCTTTGAAACATAGCAATTCATACTGCTGCTCTGTTCCCAAGACTTTTAAGCATAGCTAATCCTAATGCTGCTCTTAGCGACGTCGAGCTAAGGATTGATTACGTGACCGTGACGTCACGACCACGTGCTCTTGTTTGGTAAACATAGCCACGTGCTTTTTTGACAGCTGTCTTCTTGACGAACCCTAACCTCACTTTGAAGGACAATGGAGCGTCGCTAACCTCACTGCTGCCATCTTTACGGCGGTAAACCTCAAGGCTGCCACCTCTTGCATGTTATAGCGGGGAATTTTAAAAATCCAACAACGGAACATTGCTAACCTCACTCTTGCCATCTTTACGGGAGTAAACCTCAAGGGCTGCCACCTTATGCATGTTGTAGCGCGGAATTTAAAATCCAACAACAGAACATTGCTAACCTCACTCTTGCCATCTTGAAAAGTTCAGTGTTCCAAACACTAGTTCGAAAAACGTAACTCATCGCACCTCGGGGATTTTATTAGGTAAGACGTAACCCCTAGGTTCCATTCCTTGTTCTGAACATAAAACCATTTACCAATAAAGATTAATTTTCTACACTTAACAAAGTACAAGCGTTCTTGCTGATAGCGATCGATGAGGTTGTTGCACCTTTAGCCCTTTAGCCCTTTAGCCCATTAGCCCTTTAGCCCTTTAGCCCATTAGCCCTTTAGCCCATTAGCCCTTTAGCCAAGGAATGTGCGGTAAGGAGGAGGAAGAGTCCTTTCATCCTTTTTGCCCTTCTGATAAGATGTAACCCCTGGGTTCCATACCCTATCACGATTTTTTTTTCAGCCATGTTTATGCGATAACTTGTTCGACTGATTTTTACACACAAGACGAATGATGGAAGGTAAATAATTTGAAGATATACTTTGGCTATATCGTTTACCGAGCGAGTTAGCTGCGCAAATCATCAAAATTGTACTTTTGCTCTGAACACATCAAACAATGTTCTGATCATATGTTGAGGTTAACAACATCGATTACAGTGTTCGATTCTAGTCTTGTTATGTTTCATTCTGATCTTCTTAGAACGAGGGTACCCCCTAACATGTTCTAAACACATGTTGTATTGAGTACAGTGTTCGATTCTAGTCTTGATCACTTATTTCGTGTTCTGAACACATCGATCAATGTTCTGATCACATGTTGTATCGAGTACAGTGTTCGATTCTAGTCATGATCACTTATTTTGTGTTCTGAACACATCAATCAATGTTCTGATCACATGTTGAAGTTAACAACATCGATTACAGTGTTCTATTCTAGTCTTGTTATGTTTCAATCTGATCTTCTTAGAACAAGCGTATCCCCTGACATATTCTAAACACATGATGTATTGAGTACATTGTTCGATTCTAGTCTTGATCACTTATTTTGTTTTCTGAACGCATCAATCAATGTTCTGATCACATGTCGTATCGAGTACAGCGTTTGATTCTACTCTTCTTATGTTTCGAAAGTCTAAACATGCACAATAATGTTATCGCTGCACACGCTTGCCTTCGCGATGCAGGTTTAAACTTGTTCGATATAAAGCTATGCCTTGACATAAGAGGCGGAGGAGGAGGTAGAGAAGGAGGAGGGGGAGGAGGAGGAGGAGGAGGAGGAGAATGATAAGGCCTTAACAGCCTAAGTATAGTCGCCTTTGTTTAAAGATGATAGCTGTCAAAAGAATTTTTCAAATTATCCACCACCACATTTCAGCTAAAGAGGGCAGCAGGGTGCTCTGTTGATTAAGCACATAGAATTTCAAATTGCCCTCCACCACATGCATAACAGCAGCTGTTATCTTGCGCAGTAGCCTCTAAGCTAGCTTTCTTCATAAGAGTAGCCGCCATCTTGTGCGAGCACCCCTAGGCCGTCTCATAACGAGCTATGTATAGTCACCATTTTGTGTCTGCCATCTTGCGTAAGCATCCCTAGGACGTCTCAAGGCATCTTGTTTCTCATAAGAGCAGCCACCATCTTGTAGAAATAGATAGCTGCGAATGGCAAAGGGCTTAAGTAGGAATCGAACCGTTGATCTCATCATTAGACTATGTTTTTTCTTGTTCCTGATACTACGAACCTACGTATTAGGCGGAAAAATTTTGTCCGTTTTGCTCTACGATGCATCGTTTTCGAGATATTTAACATTTTGCATTTAAGCCTCCAAATTTAATGAATCGAACCTGCACGGCACGTTATACTCTCTACCATAGCTAAACCTGATCATGTTACGAAGACTCGCTTCAATACAAGCTAAAACAGAGCAAATGCCAAAGGGCCTAAGTAGGAACCGAACCGTTGATCCCATCATTAGACTATGATTTTCTTGTTCCTCATACTGCGAACCTAGGTATTAGGCAGAAAAATTTTGTCCGTTTTGCTCTACGGTGCACTGCTTTCGAGATATTTAACATTTTGCATTTAAGCCCTAAATTTAATGAATCGAACTAGCACGACACGTTAGCCTCTAAGCTAAGAGCAGCAGCCATCTTGCGCAAGCACCCTTAAGGCGTCTCATAAGGAGACGTGTATAGCCGCCATCTTGTGTCCGCCATCTTGCGCAAGCATCCTTAGGGCGTCTCTAGCCATCTTGTGCAAGGACCCTTAAGCCGCCTCATAAGAGCAACCGCCATCTTGCGCAAGCATCACTAGGGTGTCTCATAAGGAGCCTTGTATAACCACCATCTTGCGCAAGCATTCCAAGGGCGTCTCATAAGAACCTGTGTATAGCAGCCATCTTGCGTAAGCACCCTTAAGGAGTCATGTATAGCCGCCATCTTATGCAATTAGCGTCGAGAGAGGACTGCTGTAGAATTTTTCTTTTTAAATTATCCACCACCACATTTCAAAGGTATCTAGCTAAAGATAGCAGCACTGCGTATGACAGGTGACGAATTTACATCTACTGCGATAAAGAGGGCAGCACGGTGCTCTCTGGATTAAAGATGGCGGATGATAGCTGCACGTGGCTATGTTTACCAAACAAGAGCATGTGGAATTTGCCGCCACCACATTTCAAACTAAAGAGGGCAGCACTATGCTCTGTTGATTAAAGATGGCGGATGGTAGCTGTCAAAAAGCACGTGAGTTTGTTTCCAAACAAGAGCATGTGGAATTTTTCAATTTGCCGCCACCACATTTCAAAGGTATCTAGATAAAGATGGCAGCACGGTGCTCTCTTGATTAAAGATGGCGGATGATAGCTAACAGAACTTTTCAAATTGCCCGCTACTACATGCTTAAGGTAGTAGCCATAAAGAGGGCAGCACGGTGTTCTGTAGATTAAAGATGCCGGGTGATAGGTGATGAAATTGCCCGCATGATAGCAGCACGGTGCTCTATTGATTAAAGATGGCGGATGACAGCTGTCAAAAAAGCACGTGGCTTTGTTTCCCAACAAGAGCACATAGAATTTTTCAAATTGCCGCCACCACATTTCAAAGGTATCTAGCTAAAGAGTACAGCACTGTGCTCTGTTGATTAAAGATGGTGGATGGTAGCTGTCAAAAAAGCACGTGAGTTTGTTTCCAAACAAGAGCACGTGGAATTTGCCGCCACCACATAGAGGGCAGCACGGTGCTCTCTTGATTAAAGATGGCTGCTGTCACGTGGAATTGTCTGCTACCACAGGTATCTAGCTAAAGAGGGCAGCACTGAGGTTTGCGATGCAAGATGGCTGCTGTCAAAAAGCATTTTTCAAATTATCCGCCACCACATTTCAAAGGTAAGTAGCTAAAGAGGGCAGCACTGTGCTCTATGGATTAAAGATGGCGGATGACAGCTGTCAAAAAAGCACGTGGCTGTCAAAAAGCACGTGGATTTGTTTATCTCGAGCTAGTGAGGTTAAGTTGGTACCACTAAGGTTTATTCCCGTCAAGATGGCAGTACTGAGGTTTGCGATGCGTTGTTGTCTGTCAAAAAGCACGTGGCTTTGTTTACAAATCTGTCAAAAGCACGTGGCTGTCAAAAAGCACGTGGCTTTGTTTACCTCGCGCTAGTGAGGTTAAGTTGGTACCACTAAGGTTTAGGCCCGTCAAGATGGCAGTACTGGGGTTAGCGATGCGTTGTTGTCTGTCAAAAAGCACGTGGCTTTGTTTACAAATCTGTCGAAAAGCACGTGGCTGTCAAAAAAACACGTGGCTTTGTTTACCTCATGCTAGTTAGGTTAAGTTGGTACCACTAAGGTTTAGGCCCGTCAAGATGGTAGTACTGAGGTTTGCGATGCGTTGTTGTTGATGAGAGCTGTCAAAAAGCACGTGGCTGTCAAAAAACACGTGGCTTTGTTTACCTCATGCTAGTTAGGTTAAGTTGGCACTACTGGGGTTTAGGCCCGTCAAGATGGTAGTACTGAGGTTTGCGATGCGTTGTTGTCGATGACAGCTGTCAAAAAGCACGTGACTGTCAAAAAGCACGTGGCTTTGTTTACCTCGCGCTTGTGAGGTTAAGTTGGCACTACTGAGGTTTAGGCCCGTCAAGATGGCAGTACTGAGGTTAGCGGTGCGTTGTTGTCTGTCAAAAAGCACGTGGCTTTGTTTATCTCGCGCTAGTTAGGTTAAGTTGGCAGCACTGGAAGAGGCCTCTGGCTGAGGTGGAGGAGGCCACTGGGAGGCCACTGGCTGAGGAGGAGGAGGAGGTGGCCACTGGGAGGCCACTGGCTGAGGAGGAGGAGGAGGCCACTGGCTGAGGAGGAGGCCTCTTCCGAGAGCCGGAGGAGGAGGAGGCCGCAGAACCCGTCTATTATACTACTATTATTATTATTATTATTATTATTATTATTATTATTATTATTATTATTATTATTATTATTATTATTATTGCTGCGGTTTTTCATGCCTCTGTGGATCAGTTGGTAGATTGTCGGCCTCCAGATCCCAAGATAGAGGGTTCAAACCCGGCAGAGGTAGTCGGATTTTTGAAGGGCGGAAAAAAGTCCATTAGACACTCCATGTCGTACGATGTCGGCATGTAAACGAACTCTGGTGACACATTTGGTGTTTACCCGACAAAATTCATTAAATCTCAGCCATAGACGCCCAAGAGAGTTTCGGTTTACTCGGTCTGCCATCTAGTGGGCCTAGAGTCAAACGGAACGTCGAGATTGACGAGCAGACAGCCAGATGGAGTCAAATTGAAATGTCTGCACATGGTAGCTGAGGCCATACGATTATTATAATTATTATTATTATTTTTTTTTTTTTGCTATGGGCTTTACGTCGCTCCGACACAAATAGGTCTTATGGCGACGATGGGATAGGAAAGGCCTAGGAGTTGGAAGGAAGCGGCCGTGGCCTTAATTAAGGTACAGCCCCAGCATTTGCCTGGTGTGAAAATGGGAAACCACGGAAAACCATTTTCAGGGCTGCCGATAGTGGGATTCGAACCTACTATCTCCCGGATGCAAGCTCACAGCCGCGCGCCTCTACGTGCACGGCGAACTCGCCCGGTATTATTATTATTATTATTATTATTATTATTATTATTATTATTATTATTATTATTATTATTATTATTATTATGGTGGACAGAGGTGAAAGAAGGTGCGGGTATGAATGGGTCGATAGAAGGTGATCAGAAGATTAATTTAAAACTTTAACATTAAGGTTATATTTCCTACTCCTTTTTTTGGGTTTATTTTCTAAGTTAGACTTTACAATTTCAGGTACCAAAATTTTTCTTACATGTTAGGTGACAACGTTTAGAAAATCAGAACACTCAACTAATGACAAATTAGCAAACTTAAGCTTGCAGCTCCCAAATTACCAATGTTACATGAGCACAACTGCTCCCATTAACAAACAGCGAAAGAGACGGTTCTCCCAAGTTCTTTTACATCAAAATCAGCGCATCTTTGCTCTACAAGTTTATCTAGGAGACTGCTCCCCGAACCTTATGACTAGAGACGAGAATTATAGGCACTAAAAACAGTTAAAATAGGCAGGCATATAGGCTCTTAAATTAGCCAAAATAGACATTTAAATAGGCACTAACGTGTAAAATAGGCAACAAAATAGGCATGAAAAAATTATTTATAATTTAATAACACACTCAATTGCTATAAAAGGGATTTACAAGCAACGTTTCAATATTTTTCGGTAACAATCTTGTTCTCGTCTCATGCATAATGTTTTTGTACTGAAAGAAAGATCTCTCAACATCACATGAAGTGATTGCACAAAGCTTCAGTGAAGTCACTCCATGTGGTTTTATTTCGCTGACAGCGGCTGCCTTCCCAGAGGTTCGGACAAAACTTCCCCTGACTTCTTCTACAGTCCTAAATGACTCCACCAGGGGCATGCCACTCTTCTCCAACTTGGTGATTGCCCCCGGCAGCTTGTTGAAATTTGAAGATGCTCCGGTTTATGCAGGGGCATATTTACTCCCAACATTGCAGTGCATAGGTCTGAAGAAAATGGTTGCTGGTCGCTGCCCAAAGTGGACTGGTAGAAAGGCTGCGTTGATACAGATTTCTGTACTCGTATCAGATGCATCGCAGTATTTGTAAGTTGATCTATGTGGTATTTTTGTCACTTTTGATCTGAAAAATAATAAAATTGACATCAATTACATTGTCCCTATATCTTAAATTTCTGCAGTTGGGCTAATTGGCAATAATGCTTAGTATATATCATGCATTTGTTTCATAAAAAAAACGATTAGAGATTATGTTTCTAGAAGTACAAAACTTTAAAGTAGGAACAAGGGAATTAGTAATTTATATGGAAATATGTCCTCAATGGTTTTCAGTTATAATTTGACAGTATCGTGTCGAGTTTACCGGGTGAAAAATATAATAAAAAAGACGTGAAACGATACCGGAGTAGCGTAGAGGAGAGATCCGTCCTTTACGCTTGCCAAGTATCAACCAAGCTGGCCCTAACAGTATTCTTACTTATATAGAAGAATTAAAGTGAAACTTAGTCACAGCACAGTGGTAAAGCCAGAGGGTCTCTGCGCTTCAGAGAGCCTGACACTGAATAAGAAGGTCGAGCTTCAAGATCTCGAAAAAGAAAGGAGAGGAGAATCTTAAGGAAAATTTTAGGCCCACAGAAAAATGCTGATGGGGAGTCGATGAATAGAAAAAAAAATGATGATCTCCACAAATTCACCGAAAAAATTACTGTCGCCATGCGAAAGCGAAGGCTAAAAGTACACTGACTGACAGAGCAAATGCAACACCAAGAAGGAGTGGTCAGAAATTTATGCCAATTGCAGGGTAGACTGACGTCACTGAGGTATGCTCATGATGTGAAATGCGCCGCTGTGTTGCGCACGTAGCGAACGATAAATGGGACACGGCGTTGGCGAATGGCCCACTTCATACCGTAATTTCTCAGCCGACAGTCATTGTAGAACGTGTTGTCGTGTGCCACAGGACACGTGTATAGCTAAAAATGCCAGGCCGCCGTCAACGGAGGCATTTCCAGCAGACAGACGACTTTACGAGGGGTATGGTGATCGGGCTGAGAAGGGCAGGTTGGTCGCTTCGTCAAATCGCAGCCGATACCCATAGGGATGTGTCCACGGTGCAGCGCCTGTGGCGAAGATGGTTGGCGCAGAGACATGTGGCACGTGCGAGGGGTCCAGGCGCAGCCCGAGTGACGTCAGCACGCGAGGATCGGCGCATCCGCCGCCAAGCGGTGGCAGCCCCGCACGCCACGTCAACCGCCATTCTTCAGCATGTGCAAGACACCCTGGCTGTTCCAATATTGACCAGAACAATTTCCCGTCGATTGGTTGAAGGAGGCCTGCACTCCCGGCGTCCGCTCAGAAGACTACCATTGACTCCACAGCATAGACGTGCACGCCTGGCATGGTGCCGGGCTAGAGCGACTTGGATGAGGGAATGGCGGAACGTCGTGTTCTCCGATGAGTCACGCTTCTGTTCTGTCAGTGATAGTCACCGCAGACGAGTGTGGCGTCGGCGTGGAGAAAGGTCAAATCCGGCAGTAACTGTGGAGCGCCGTACCGCTAGACAACGCGGCATCATGGTTTGGGGCGCTATTGCGTATGATTCCACGTCACCTCTAGTGCGTATTCAAGGCACGTTAAATGCCCACCGCTACGTGCAGCATGTGCTGCGGCCGGTGGCACTCCCGTACCTTCAGGGGCTGCCCAATGCTCTGTTTCAGCAGGATAATGCCCGCCCACACACTGCTCGCATCTCCCAACAGGCTCTACGAGGTGTACAGATGCTTCCGTGGCCAGCGTACTCTCCGGATCTCTCACCAATCGAACACGTGTGGGATCTCATTGGACGCCGTTTGCAAACTCTGCCCCAGCCTCGTACGGACGACCAACTGTGGCAAATGGTTGACAGAGAATGGAGACCCATCCCTCAGGACACCATCCGCACTCTTATTGACTCTGTACCTAGACGTGTTTCTGCGTGCATCGCCGCTCGCGGTGGTCCTACATCCTACTGAGTCGATGCCGTGCGCATTGTGTAACCTGCATATCGGTTTGAAATAAACATCAATTATTCATCCGTGCCGTCTCTGGTTTTTCCCCAACTTTCATCCCTTTCGAACCACTCCTCCTTGGTGTTCCATTGTCACTGTCAGTCAGTGTATATGGGCATCTAGAAAGAATGGGTGAGAAATGGCTAACTAAGAAAATACACTGACTGACAGAGCAAATGCAACACCAAGAAGGAGTGGTTCGAAAGGGATGAAAGTTGGGGAAAAACCAGAGACGGCACGGACGAATAATTGATGTTTATTTCAAACCGATATGCAGGTTACACAATGCGCACGGCATCGACTCAGTAGGATGTAGGACCACCGCGAGCGGCGATGCACGCAGAAACACGTCGAGGTACAGAGTCAATAAGAGTGCGGATGGTGTCCTGAGGGATGGGTCTCCATTCTCTGTCAACCATTTGCCACAGTTGGTCGTCCGTACGAGGCTGGGGCAGAGTTTGCAAACGGCGTCCAATGAGATCCCACACGTGTTCGATTGGTGAGAGATCCGGAGAGTACGCTGGCCACGGAAGCATCTGTACACCTCGTAGAGCCTGTTGGGAGATGCGAGCAGTGTGTGGGCGGGCATTATCCTGCTGAAACAGAGCATTGGGCAGCCCCTGAAGGTACGGGAGTGCCACCGGCCGCAGCACATGCTGCACGTAGCGGTGGGCATTTAACGTGCCTTGAATACGCACTAGAGGTGACGTGGAATCATACGCAATAGCGCCCCAAACCATGATGCCGCGTTGTCTAGCGGTACGGCGCTCCACAGTTACTGCCGGATTTGACCTTTCTCCACGCCGACGCCACACTCGTCTGCGGTGACTATCACTGACAGAACAGAAGCGTGACTCATCGGAGAACACGACGTTCCGCCATTCCCTCATCCAAGTCGCTCTAGCCCGGCACCATGCCAGGCGTGCACGTCTATGCTGTGGAGTCAATGGTAGTCTTCTGAGCGGACGCCGGGAGTGCAGGCCTCCTTCAACCAATCGACGGGAAATTGTTCTGGTCGATATTGGAACAGCCAGGGTGTCTTGCACATGCTGAAGAATGGCGGTTGACGTGGCGTGCGGGGCTGCCACCGCTTGGCGGCGGATGCGCCGATCCTCGCGTGCTGACGTCACTCGGGCTGCGCCTGGACCCCTCGCACGTGCCACATGTCCCTGCGCCAACCATCTTCGCCACAGGCGCTGCACCGTGGACACATCCCTATGGGTATCGGCTGCGATTTGACGAAGCGACCAACCTGCCCTTCTCAGCCCGATCACCATACCCCTCGTAAAGTCGTCTGTCTGCTGGAAATGCCTCCGTTGACGGCGGCCTGGCATTCTTAGCTATACACGTGTCCTGTGGCACACGACAACACGTTCTACAATGACTGTCGGCTGAGAAATCACGGTACGAAGTGGGCCATTCGCCAACGCCGTGTCCCATTTATCGTTCGCTACGTGCGCAGCACAGCGGCGCATTTCACATCATGAGCATACCTCAGTGACGTCAGTCTACCCTGCAATTGGCATAAAGTTCTGACCACTCCTTCTTGGTGTTGCATTTGCTCTGTCAGTCAGTGTATTAATAGGGGCAAAAGATCTTCTTAGGTCGACGCCCCGAATAAACAGCATTTAAGA
Organism: Anabrus simplex; assembly: GCF_040414725.1. Taxonomy (NCBI): domain Eukaryota; kingdom Metazoa; phylum Arthropoda; class Insecta; order Orthoptera; family Tettigoniidae; genus Anabrus; species Anabrus simplex. The sequence continues at coordinate 70,601,290 of NC_090274.1, read as the reverse complement.
AAAAGGAAATATTCAAGTACATCACTGGACTGAAAGCTTCGTCGAAGTGGGTAGAAAAGGTAAAATGAGATGGACTTACAATGGATATGATTCACAACTAAAAGGAATTTAGAAGCCGAGTGTACAGCTCAAAACATTCTAGGAGAAACCACCAAAATGTAGACACAAATTGGTCATATCTGAGAAAGAAAGGAAGATTAGAAGTGAAAGGATGAAGAGGTTCTGGGAGGAGAAAAAGAAAAGAAAACTTTAGGTTCTATGCGGTCCCAGGCGGCCAAATTCGCAAACAAGAAGAAGAATGAAAACGGAGCACTATAACTCTCAGATGTGAATATTTTATTTGTTTCTATTCGCCAGCTTTGGTCAGCCAGGTCAGCTGTCATGAAGACTATTTTTTGTGGCCTGCAATAGATCCTGCATCATGTGTGACAACAAGGCCGCCCCCTCCCGCGGTTGAAAATTAAAACCCGCGTAATTTGAAATTGTCGTGACATGCGCCCATAACCTTATTTTGTCACAATTTAGTAAGACTCTAGAGGGGATGCTAGGGGCTTGTTAACCTGGGAGCTTACGCCCCTCAGACTCTCTTTGCTTGCCCCCCCCCCCCCCACGCACAACGGTTACTAACCGGGCCTCACCAATCCAGACCAACGGTCTTTTCGCTGGCCAGGTCTTGTAAAGATAGTCTTGGCAACCTTGTAAAACACGCTGTGGCATCGTCATAGCCGGGCTACATTGGATCTGCAACCTGTGTTTCGCGAAGGCTTAGCAGAAGTGTAATAGAATTTTTTTTTTTTTTGCAAGCTGCTTTACGTCGCACCGACACAGATATGTCTTGTGGCGACGATAAGACAGGAAAGGGCTAGGAGTGGTTAGGAAGTGGCAGTGGCCTTAAGTAAGGTACATCCCCCAAGCATTTGCCTGGTGTGGAAATGGGAAACCACGGAAAACCATCTTCAGGGCTGCCGACAGTGGGGTTCGAATCCACTATCTCTGGAATACAGGTTACTGGCCGCACTTAAGCGACTACAGCTATCGAGCTCTATTTACATTTTTTTAAAGGGAGTTATAAAAATTCCATTTCAGTTGTAAATCTCTATTTTCACAGGAATTGAATCACAGTTCAAAATACCGATTTAATTTCCATCCATTCTGTGACAAGAGACCACCGGCGTTCTAACTCCTCGTTCATTAATTTAATTATTATTTATATTTTAGCAATATAAAAGAATAATTGAAAGGTCACGACTAATACAGCATTGCAACTAAACAACTTGCCACAACACATAAATTAATAGGCCTATATATGCTACAATGAAATGCGATCATAGTTCTCAATCACAAAAAAAGATAAAAGGAACAAACGAACTTACCTCCTAGTAGTATAATTGGATGGTTCGGCCGCCTCCTCCTCCTCCGGCTCTCGGAAGAGGCCTCCTCCTCAGCCAGTGGCCTCCTCCTCCTCCTCAGCCAGTGGCCTCCCAGTGGCCACCTCCTCCTCCTCCTCAGCCAGTGGCCTCCCAGTGGCCTCCTCCACCTCAGCCAGAGGCCTCTTCCAGTGCTGCTAACTTAACCTAACTAGCGCGAGATAAACAAAGCCACGTGCTTTTTGACAGACAACAACGCACCGCTAACCTCAGTACTGCCATCTTGACGGGCCTAAACCTCAGTAGTGCCAACTTAACCTCACAAGCGCGAGGTAAACAAAGCCACGTGCTTTTTGACAGCCACGTGCTTTTTGACAGATTTGTAAACAAAGCCACGTGCTTTTTGACAGCTGTCATCGACAACAACGCATCGCAAACCTCAGTACTACCATCTTGACGGGCCTAAACCCCAGTAGTGCTAACTTAACCTAACTAGCATGAGGTAAACAAAGCCACGTGTTTTTTGACAGCCACGTGCTTTTTGACCGATTTGTAAACAAAGCCACGTGCTTTTTGACAGACAACAACGCATCGCAAACCTCAGTACTGCCATCTTGACGGGAATAAACCTTAGTGGTACCAACTTAACCTCACTAGCTCGAGATAAACAAATCCACGTGCTTTTTGACAGCCACGTGCTTTTTTGATAGCTGTCATCTGCCATCTTTGAGCACAGTGCTGCCCTCTTTAGCTACTTACCTTTGAAATGTGGTGGCGGATAATTTGAAAAAATGCTTTTCGACATGCAGCCATCTTTAATCCAGAGAGAACAGTGCTGCCCTCTATGTGGTGGCGGCAAATTCCACGTGCTCTTGTTTGAAAACATACTCACGTGCTTTTTTGACAGCTGTCATCCGCCATCTTTAATCCAGAGAGAACAGTGCTGCCCTCTATGTGGTGGCGGCAAATTCCACGTGCTCTTGTTTGAAAACATACTCACGTGCTTTTTTGACAGCTGTCATCTGCCATCTTTAATCTATAGAGCACAGTGCTGCCCTCTTTAGCTACTTACCTTTGAAATGTGGTGGCGGCAAATTGAAAAATTCCACGTGCTCTTGTTTGAAAACATACTCACGTGCTTTTTCGACAGCTGTCATCCGCCATCTTTAATCCAGAGAGAACAGTGCTGCCCTCTATGTGGTGGCGGCAAATTCCACGTGCTCTTGTTTGAAAACATACTCACGTGCTTTTTTGACAGCTGTCATCTGCCATCTTTAATCTATAGAGCACAGTGCTGCCCTCTATGTGGTGGCGGCAAATTGAAAAATTCCACGTGCTCTTGTTTGAAAACATACTCACGTGCTTTTTTGACAGCTGTCATCCGCCATCTTTAATCCAGAGAGAACAGTGCTGCCCTCTATGTGGTGGCGGCAAATTGAAAAATTCCACGTAGAAACAAAGCCATGTGCTTTTTTGACAGCTGTCATCTGCCATCTTTGAGAACAGTGCTGCCCTCTATGTGGTGACGGCAAATTCCACGTAGAAACATACTCACATGCTTTTTTTGACAGCTGTCATCCGCCATCTTTGAGAACAGTGCTGCCCTCTATGTGGTGGCGGCAAATTGAAAAATTCCATGTAGAAACAAAGCTATGTGCTTTTTTGACAGCTGTCATCCACCATCTTTAATCCAGAGAGAACAGTGCTGCCCTCTATATGGTGACGGCAAATTCCACGTGGAAACAAAGCCATGTGCTTTTTTGACAGCTGTCATCTGCCATCTTTGAGAACAGTGCTGCCCTCTATGTGGTGGCGGCAAATTGAAAAATTCCACGTGCTCTTGTTTGAAAACAAAGCTTTTAATCCAGAGAGAACAGTGCTGCCCCGGTGGTGGCAAATTCTACGTGCTTTACAAAGCTATGTGCTTTTTTTGACAAAAAAAAAATTCTGCTCTCGAGATACTTACCGAACTATACTCACGAAACTGCTCATCACCTTCTTTCTTCTATGAGTAATAAACAAAAACTCTATCCTGCAAATAAGGAGCGGGAGGAAGGTGATACCTAACCTAAAATAAAAGAATATGCCAATTCTACATTATTTATTTACATCTTGTATGTACAAGTTTTATCTCGAATCATTTCACCCTAGCGTACTTCTCGATGCAATTCTTGAATGTACAAGTTTAGACTTGCCGTACCAGCGTTCCTCTCCCGAATTGTGATGTAAGACAGCGTAACGTAAGTACACACACCTCTAGCATAATGTTTATGTAAAGTAGTACTTATCAATACTACTATGCCCCCAGGCTAGCGTGTTGGTAGAATTTGGAATGACAAACCGTTTACAATCATCGCTATTAAGGGCTACCTTACTAATTAAATGAGTGTACAACTGGTGCTTCTTGCTTCTAATGACAGACATTTGCTTATGCAAAACAGGTGGATTACTTTTAATGCAATTGTTATAGTTTTCAAAACTTAGCTGATTCTGAACGACATTCTTTTTAACCCCCTTCAATCTCTTTATTTGTAATTCATTTAAGAGTTTTATGCAATATGACTTGGATTTAGTACCTACAAATGAATCGATAATATTCCCAGCACATTCATCTTTCATTTTACCTAGAACCTTTTTGTTCACTAGCGGTAGATGATATTGATTATCTGCAGGATAGTTACTCGTATCAAACCTACCCAAGTCAGGCTTTATATCATTGTAATAGTCATCAGTTTTGATTTGATAAATAAACGAATCGGTATCTGTGTAGAGCAATTGCGCATTATGCGCGTACTTCTTCATCATATAATCGTAATGGAATTCATACATGAGTGTTTTAGCCAATTCAAGTACTGTGAAGCCGACGTAGGTAGGTTTGTCATACTTAACCTTGACACGATTCATCTGTATAATAACTAAATTCTCATGTATGATGGTGCAGCTGTGGAAATTTGGTTTACTTATTAAATAGTTAGCACCATACCTTTTCTTAATATTATCCCAGTTTGTAATCAATTTTACATCAACGCGTTTGTCAACATTCTCCATAGTCTTACCAAACACACTATTATTCATGAGCTTGTAGAAATCTTTTTCAAACTCGTTAACCGCATTCGTTCTTAAATTATTGTTCAGATCGATATATGGCTTTAGCCACGGTGACTGATTAAATTCTAGTACGCGATGAATTTTGGATAACTTCAAACCATGCTGCAAACACTGTTTTAAATTTCGGTAATGAATGATATACTTAGATTTATCGCATAAATTAGCAATGAGCATTTTCGTCGTTGATGCAATGTACGGGGACTTCATATTTTCAGGGCAGAACGGTAGGTCATTATGAGAAGTGTGTAACTCTTTCGGATACTGTAAGTCAACTTCGAGGAAATAACCTTTATCAGCTTCATCGCCTAGGGCGTGTAGCTGTAAAGCATCAATTTCGCACTGCGTCAGCCAGCGGAAACCACTCACCGGTAGATGCTGACTCATCGCCCACCCATACTGATTATTAGCATCCAGATAAACGATATACTGAGATTCCTGACTGGTATCGAAACTCGGCATGTACTTATTATTAGCACTCGAATACCGGCCGCTACACTGACTCAGACCGCCTCGAATGGATGCTTTTATAAAGTGCACCATATCGATATCCGTTAGCAGCTCCAAATTCACACGCGTGTATTTTAACATCGCGTCCCAACTTAACCCAGGTGCAGTAAAATACTGACATGGGTCAAGGCTGTAGGTGTTCATGCAAACACAGCGAAAATTTTCAAAAACATCAGCTAACAAAAGTACATCTGTCTTTAAATATAAATCGGAGTATTCACCTAGCGTTTGAATGTGGAACTGCTCCCAGATATGTTGTGCATGTAAATAGTCATCATCACTAATATCTGCTGAATTCAGCGAGCTGTAAAAGGATTGTTTCGATGGTAAGGCACGTTCTTCGAGGCGGTCTAAGCAGTCGAGATATTCGTAACAAAAAACACCCTTACGCCGAAGTAAATTAAACTGCGTTTCTTCAGGGAAAACGCGTCGAATTTCTGTAAATTGTTCAGGCTGTAAATGACTAGAAAGTTTATCGAGGCTACTCGCCATAAAGCGAAACGAGTCAAGGAATCTCAGTTTTATAGAATGCTCAGCATCTACTTTTACAGACTTTGCAAACGCAATGTACCGCTCTTTATTCTGAGGGATTATATCTACTTTTTCATCCGAAGCTCCAAATTGTGAAATGATGAAATGAGAGTCGTAACCAGATAAGTTATGAAAAATTACAGGGATAAATTTAGGAACTCTATACTTAAGATTACAGCTATAATGAGCGGCACATCTGTAGAAACCAGTTAAATGATCATGATCAAAAACTTTAGGGTCATTTTCGGAAAATTCCCCATCACAAATGCTACACTTTGTAGCACGTTCATGATCATTTAACTGAATGTCGGTGAGTGGCTTCATAGGAATATTACTATTCAGAATACGACCGAGACGAACTGCATCACTTTCAAGTCTTTCTAAAAATACTTTAGCAGCATCATGTCCTCGATACAGCTCTAACTTGTTAAGCGTACTATCGTAACTACACTTGATGTAATACGCGAAGCTATACGGGACATGCATGTGCGTAGTATTAGTGAAAGAGTTGTCAGGATTAGGTGAGCATGTGTTGCATGGCGTGAGGATGGCTTCAAAGTCTGCATAAATCACGAACGGTACCCACATCTGCTTGTGAAAATTTGTAAATTTTAAAACATTATTGCCTGTAGTAGGTATCTCTGTACGTACATGATCGCAGTCATTCTTGGAATGCTTCGTTAACTGATCTTCATTTCTGAAATACTGCAAGCATCCATCACATAGCCACTTTTTGTTACACCTGTTTGACAACTGACTGCCAACAAGTCTACTCAGATTTTTAATCCAGCAAAAGTGGCTATTCTCACTGTTTTCAATATAGAGTAAATTAACGTGAGTACTCTTCTTATGACATGTATAATACAGAGGACCTACTACAGACTTTTTCTCTACACCATACACATTAATACTAATGTTATTTAGTTCCTCAAAGCGCTTAATATCCTTTATCTGCACAGGAAATTCTATACTATCGAAATTTAGCTGCGTTGAATAGTGTGGATACGATGATGTTCTATACGCTACATTCGATTTAGCAGGATTTAAAGCCGACATCACCGCCCATGCGAAACATGCTTCGTCATTGTTTTGGATGTTTACAACAGCTTCTTTTCGCTGAATCCATGCCGGCAGCTCGATGTACGATGAACCTCGCATGGGATTGTACTTATTGATGTTAACTTCTAGATACATTATCTCAACTAAAGCCCACCCTGATTCCTTTTCCTGAAATTCCTCGCTCTTAGTTGAAATAATGTTAGAGACATCCCTAAGTACATCACCAAAATTAGTCGACTCACTTATGACAAAATTCTTCGTATTAAATGATTTAATGTCCGTTATTTCGGATTCATCCGTGCTTTTAATGTACAAGGCGAAAAGTTCAAAATTAACTTTAAATAAACTATGATTGGACAAAGATTTAGCAAGAAGCTGTTGTACATCCGGTTGAACGCAATTTAAAAAGTTTGAAGTGCTCTGAAACTTTTGACTGGTGCGAATTCGGTAACTAGCAATCCTACTTTTAAATGCTGTATTAATTTCCTCGATGTTTGCGTTACTACCACTTCTACACGCATTATTTTTATGCGCATTACTCCGTAAGTGTCCCTGAAAATGCGAAGATGGTACATCAGTGTTACAGTGCTCGCAGTGAATAGTTTGAAGTTCATTTTTCCTAGGTTTTTTACTACTAGTACTTTCTACAGCTACATCAGTAGCTGCACGCTTTTTCCCTACTACTACCTGAGGGCAAGTAGATATTTGATGTACCTCTGCTAAGTGAGCCTGGTATTGCTCTACATTAGCGAAGTACAGCCCGCAAACATCACATAAAGCAGATGTTATGCTAGGGTGTTTTGCTTTTATATGACGTGCGAGGTTATCCTGTCTTACGAACGTTGCCTTACACTGTTCGCAGGGGAACATAGTTGGGTTATAGTCGCAAGCAGATAGCTGATGATGTTTTGTTTTTACATGGCGTGCAAGGTTGTCACGTCTTGTGAACATTGCCTTACACAGCTCGCATGGGAACATAGTGTCTTCTCTTTCTTCGAATAAAGTGTTTAGGTGAACAGCGTATGCAACAAGTTCTGAAAAGGGAACAACCAATAGAGATTAGCCTAAAGTTGCGATGTTCAACCTATAGAGGTTGGACATGGCTGTGAGTTAGGCCTATAGCATGAGGATTGAAGAGAACGACTAAAGTTACGATGTTCGGAAGAAACCAAGTTTCAACCTGTTGAGGACAGACATAGCTACGTGTGCGTGTTTGAAATTATACCACGTCTATAGTATGTTGATTAAAGAGAACAACTATTTATGATTAGCTTAAAGTTACGATGTTCGGAAGAAACCAACTTTCAACCTGTTGAGGGCAGACATAGCTATGTGTGCGTGTTTGAAATTATACTACGTCTATAGTATGTAGATTAAAGAGAACAACTATTTATCAATAGACTAAAGTTACGATGTTCGGAAGAAACCAAGTTTAAGCCTGTTGAGGACGGACATAGCTATGTACGCACCTCGTCTATAGTATGTAGATTAAAGAGCAACTATTTATCAATAGACTAAAGTTACGATGTTCGGAAGAAACCAAGTTTCAGCCCGTTGAGGGCAGACATAGCTATGTGTACGTGTTTGAAATTATACCACGTCTATAGTATGTTGATTAAAGAGAACAACTATTTATGATTAGCTTAAAGTTACGATGTTCGGAAGAAACCAAGTTTCAGCCTGCTGAGGTCAGACATAGCTATGCGTGCGTGTTTGAAATTATAAGATTAACCTCTTCTATGACATGCAGATTAAAGAAAATAACTATTTGTCAATAGACTAAAGTTACGATGTTCGGAAGAAACCAAGTTTCAACCCGTTGAGGTCAGACATAGCTATGTGTGCGTGTTTGAAATTATACCACGTCTATAGCGTGAGGATTAAAGAGAACAACTATTTATCAATAGACTAAAGTTACGATGTTCGGAAGAAACCAAGTTTAAGCCTGTTGAGGATGGACATAGCTATGTACGCACCTCATCTATAGCATGTAGATTAAAGAGAACAACTACTTATCAATAGACTAAAGTTACGATGTTCGGAAGAAACCAAGTTTCAACCCGTTGAGGGCAGACATAGCTATGTGTACGTGTTTGAAATTATACCACGTCTATAGTATGTTGATTAAAGAGAACAACTATTTATGATTAGCTTAAAGTTACGATGTTCGGAAGAAACCAAGTTTCAGCCTGCTGAGGTCAGACATAGCTATGCGTGCGTGTTTGAAATTATAAGATTAACCTCTTCTATGACATGCAGATTAAAGAAAATAACTATTTGTCAATAGACTAAAGTTACGATGTTCGGAAGAAACCAAGTTTCAACCCGTTGAGGTCAGACATAGCTATGTGTGCGTGTTTGAAATTATACCACGTCTATAGCGTGAGGATTAAAGAGAACAACTATTTATGATTAGCTTAAAGTTACGATGTTCGGAAGAAACCAAGTTTAAGCCTGTTGAGGACGGACATAGCTATGTACGCACCTCGTCTATAGTATGTAGATTAAAGAGAACAACTATTTATCAATAGACTAAAGTTACGATGTTCGGAAGAAACCAAGTTTCAGCCCGTTGAGGGCAGACATAGCTATGTGTACGTGTTTGAAATTATACCACGTCTATAGTATGTTGATTAAAGAGAACAACTATTTATGATTAGCTTAAAGTTACGGAAGAAACCAAGTTTCAGCCTGTTGAGGGCAGACATAGCTATGTACGCACCCCGCGTGAGGATTAAAGAGAACAACTATTTATCAATAGACTAAAGTTACGATGTTTTAGAAGAAACCAAGTTTCAACGAATAGAGGTCAGACATACCTTAAAATCTTCGCGCTGCAAACTGTTACTCGGATGTATAAAATGCGTGCGTTCAAGCCTGAAACTCGAATGATAATATTCTGGTCGTACCTAAAAAAAGAAAAAACATATATGAATGTAGTGTAGGGTACATCATCTAACCTAATTATCTTTACAACTCAAAGTTCGAAAACATACCTTTAAAAAAAATGCACGTGCTGCAGGCTGTTACTGGGATGAATAAAATTGTTGCGTACTTTCGAACGGTACCTAAAAAGAAAAGAACATATATGAATGTAGATGTCTAGCGTAGAAGTTGCTTTGCAAATAAAAAAAAAGGTAATTAACAGTTCTACCTTACCTTAAGCTGAAGAATAATATTCACTGCAGACGGGAGATGCGTGTGTACGTAATAAACGCATACAGAGAACTGTGAGCACTTCGCGCAGACTGCTGCGGCTAAATATTCTGCTTGTTACCAAGCGGATATGATAATCGCTGAGCTGACAACTGCGGTACAGTCGGAACGAATGCAAACAAGAGCTCCTACCTGCAGGCTGACGTATTCAAACCTCCTGTTGATACCGAGGTGTCAGAATTTAAGAGTTCGATCCTTGGAAAGTTAGCGTGTGATCCTCGACTTCTCGAGGGTACATACGCGGTATTCCTTACCTGTAGGTATTGAGCTAAAGCTAGATCATGTAATGACGATCGCGCAGGCCCCCCCCTCGCCTAGCATTTACGGCTTCTAGTTCGAACCCGCTATCCCCCGAAGTAGTGAGAATGATTGGAGAGTGTTGAGGGTGATTCATTCGTCGGATGGAGGCGTTAAGCTATGTGCAGGCTTCTTCTAGTCAGGGTACGCGATTCAAATCCTGGCAACTTATACCGTCGGGAAGGGCATCCGGCTAGATCATGCAATGACGATCACGCAGGTCCCTCGCCTAACATTTACGGCTTCCAGTTCGAACCCGCTATCTTCCGAAGTAGCGAGAATGATTGAAGAGTGTTTGAGGGTGATTCATTTGTTGGATGGAGGTGTTAAGCTGACTTCTTCGGTAGGAGTAGGCTATGTCGGGATATCGATTTAAAATCCTAGTCAGGAAGGGCAACCGGTCGTATAAAACTATGGTGTGGGGCGGGGTGTGTGTAAAAGCTAGCAATAAGTAAGGGCTGTTGATGGGGACGTTAAACCTTGTGCAGACTCCTTCGAAAATGATTTTTGAGTACATGACTTGACGGTGATTCATTTGTCGGATGGAGGCAATAAGCCTTGTGCAGGCTTCTTCTAGTCAGGAGTAGGCTATGTGTCGGTACTGGGATATCTAGTTATAAAACCCGCTACAACAAATTTATCGCGTATACTGCGATTTAAAATCCTAGTCAGGAAGGGCAGCCGGTCGTATGGTGTGAGGCGGGGTGTGCAAAAAAGCTAGCAATAAGTAAGGGCTGTTGATGGGGACGTTAAACCTTGTGCAGACTCCTTCGAAAATGATTTTTTGAGTACAAGACTTGACAGTGATTCATTTGTCGGATGGAGGCAATAAGCCTTGTACAGGCTTCTTCTAGTCAGGAGTAGGCTATGTATCGGTACCGGGATATCTAGTTATAAAACCCGCTACAACAAATTTATCACGTATACTGCGATTTAAAATCCTAGTCAGGAAGGGCAGCCGGTCGTATGGTGTGAGGCGGGGTGTGCAAAAAAGCTAGCAATAAGTAAGGGCTGTTGATGGGGACGTTAAACCTTGTGCAGACTCCTTCGAAAATGATTTTTTTGAGTACAAGACTTGACAGTGATTCATTTGTCGGATGGAGGCAATAAGCCTTGTGCAGGCTTCTTCAGTGGAGTAGGCTATGTATCGGTACCGGGATATCTAGTTATAAAACCCGCTACAACAAATTTATCACGTATACTGCGATTTAAAATCCTAGTCAGGAAGGGCAGCCGGTCGTATGATGTGAGGCGGGGTGTGCGAAAAAGCCAGCATTAAGTAAGGGCTGTTGATGGGGACGTTAAACCTTGTGCAGACTCCTTCGAAAATGATTTTTTGAGTACAAGAGTGTTGATGCTGATTCATTTGTCGGATGGAGGCAATAAGCCTTGTGCAGGCTTCTTCAGTGGAGTAGGCTATGTATCGGTACCGGGATATCTAGTTATAAAACCCGCTACAACAAATTTATCACGTATACTGCGATTTAAAATCCTAGTCAGGAAGGGCAGCCGGTCGTATGGTGTGAGGCGGGGTGTGCAAAAAAGCCAGCATTAAGTAACGGCTGTTGATAGGAGGCGTTAAACCATGTGCAAGCTCCTTCACCAGGAGAAGCCTACATGCCGGTACCGTGCAGGTTCTTTCGATAGGAGTAGGCACTGTGTGTGTTTTAACCTCTCCGTACAATCATGATAGTTTACGTTAGGAACTTACATAGGCTAAATGCTACACATTCCGTGGCAGAGCCAGGAATCGAACTCGGACCTCCGAGGGTAGCAGCTAACTACTGCACTACAGAGGTGGACTATTTCAGAATATTTTACAACCTTAATTAGTACTGTGTTTTAAGAGCTTGAATGGTACTCACATAAGAAGACGTTCGCGAGTTACAAGCCGCTTATCAGTGTCCTAGCTCAAGGTCGAGCCGGAAGATACGTGTACAATTTCAGCTAACACATGCATTCTACACAACTCGCTCAGAATGACTGTGCTGATACTTCGAGGACTGTAGAACAAATCTATAGCCTACAGTATGCATGCCTCTCACCCGGTAGTCTCGGGTTCGATTCTCTTGGGGATAAAAATGTGTTTAAATCACATGAATGTGTTGAGTTATCCTTCCTGATGCAAAACTAGCAGTATCTAACCTCATAGTTTTACGACCGGTTGCCCTTCCTGACAACTCAGATTAAGAATTTGTTTTACAACGTCTAACACGGGGAATCGGGGATTTACAGCTAGATGCACTTCTTAGATTTTAAATCACGAACTATTGTTTTACGGCCGGATGTCCTTCCTGACTAAGATTTTAAATCGCAAGAATTTGTTTTTAAGACTAGTCGCCCTCCCTGATGCAAAACTAGCAGTATCTAAGCTCTTGGTTGCCCTTCCTGACAACTCGGATTAAGAATCTGTCGAGAATCGGGGATTTACAGCTAGCATAGATTTTAAATCACGAACTAACAAGAGAACGTGGAATTTACCGCCACCGGGGCAGCACTGTTCTCTCTGGATTAAAAGCTTTGTTTTCAAACAAGAGCACGTGGAATTTTTCAATTTGCCGCCACCACATAGAGGGCAGCACTGTTCTCAAAGATGGCAGATGACAGCTGTCAAAAAAGCACATGGCTTTGTTTCCACGTGGAATTTGCCGTCACCATATAGAGGGCAGCACTGTTCTCTCTGGATTAAAGATGGTGGATGACAGCTGTCAAAAAAGCACATAGCTTTGTTTCTACATGGAATTTTTCAATTTGCCGCCACCACATAGAGGGCAGCACTGTTCTCAAAGATGGCGGATGACAGCTGTCAAAAAAAGCATGTGAGTATGTTTCTACGTGGAATTTGCCGTCACCACATAGAGGGCAGCACTGTTCTCAAAGATGGCAGATGACAGCTGTCAAAAAAGCACATGGCTTTGTTTCTACGTGGAATTTTTCAATTTGCCGCCACCACATAGAGGGCAGCACTGTTCTCTCTGGATTAAAGATGGCGGATGACAGCTGTCAAAAAAGCACGTGAGTATGTTTTCAAACAAGAGCACGTGGAATTTTTCAATTTGCCGCCACCACATAGAGGGCAGCACTGTGCTCTATAGATTAAAGATGGCAGATGACAGCTGTCAAAAAAGCACGTGAGTATGTTTTCAAACAAGAGCACGTGGAATTTGCCGCCACCACATAGAGGGCAGCACTGTTCTCTCTGGATTAAAGATGGCGGATGACAGCTGTCGAAAAAGCACGTGAGTATGTTTTCAAACAAGAGCACGTGGAATTTTTCAATTTGCCGCCACCACATTTCAAAGGTAAGTAGCTAAAGAGGGCAGCACTGTGCTCTATAGATTAAAGATGGCAGATGACAGCTGTCAAAAAAGCACGTGAGTATGTTTTCAAACAAGAGCACGTGGAATTTGCCGCCACCACATAGAGGGCAGCACTGTTCTCTCTGGATTAAAGATGGCGGATGACAGCTGTCAAAAAAGCACGTGAGTATGTTTTCAAACAAGAGCACGTGGAATTTGCCGCCACCACATAGAGGGCAGCACTGTTCTCTCTGGATTAAAGATGGCTGCATGTCGAAAAGCATTTTTTCAAATTATCCGCCACCACATTTCAAAGGTAAGTAGCTAAAGAGGGCAGCACTGTGCTCAAAGATGGCAGATGACAGCTATCAAAAAAGCACGTGGCTGTCAAAAAGCACGTGGATTTGTTTATCTCGAGCTAGTGAGGTTAAGTTGGTACCACTAAGGTTTATTCCCGTCAAGATGGCAGTACTGAGGTTTGCGATGCGTTGTTGTCTGTCAAAAAGCACGTGGCTTTGTTTACAAATCGGTCAAAAAGCACGTGGCTGTCAAAAAACACGTGGCTTTGTTTACCTCATGCTAGTTAGGTTAAGTTAGCACTACTGGGGTTTAGGCCCGTCAAGATGGTAGTACTGAGGTTTGCGATGCGTTGTTGTCGATGACAGCTGTCAAAAAGCACGTGGCTTTGTTTACAAATCTGTCAAAAAGCACGTGGCTGTCAAAAAGCACGTGGCTTTGTTTACCTCGCGCTTGTGAGGTTAAGTTGGCACTACTGAGGTTTAGGCCCGTCAAGATGGCAGTACTGAGGTTAGCGGTGCGTTGTTGTCTGTCAAAAAGCACGTGGCTTTGTTTATCTCGCGCTAGTTAAGTTAAGTTGGCAGCACTGGAAGAGGCCTCTGGCTGAGGTGGAGGAGGCCACTGGGAGGCCACTGGCTGAGGAGGAGGAGGAGGTGGCCACTGGGAGGCCACTGGCTGAGGAGGAGGAGGAGGCCACTGGCTGAGGAGGAGGCCTCTTCCGAGAGCCGGAGGAGGAGGAGGCGGCCGAACCATCCAATTATACTACTCCTCCTTACTGCAAGACTGACAGACTACCCTTCCGTCCGTAGTGAAAATGGGATCCCCTGTGATCCACTGCTTCAGCCAGTAGGACTTCGACGATTTTTCTTTGGGCATTGCCGCAAACATACTTCTTTTTTTCTTCTACTTTACAATAAATCACAACATGTTCTGAACATACAGCGTACGCGTATAGCAGTTCGCATCGAAAGGGAGGTAGGCTACAGGGCATATGGGTTGTGCAACATACTGTAGTTCGACGTTGACTGGTTCTCGCATGTGTCTTAGGAGGCTGGAGGAGTTGAAGGCTTCGAGGTCAAATTGTTCCCTTTTTCTCCTGATGGAAATTTCCCTAGAACTATTTCTGGTGACTTCTGAGAATTCCCATTTTTGTCCGTGGGGTAAACAGATATTGAAAAAAGAAAAGATAATTCTGTCGAGCACACTAGCTATAATATAATGCACTGGAAAAAACATCGGCTTTTTTAAAATACAGTCAAAAGGCATCAAATAGGCATTTATACTCCAAATAGGCACAAACCCCTGAAATAGGCATTTATAGGCACAATAAAACCAACGAAATATAGTTAAAAAGACCCTAAAACGGATGTATATCTCAAAAACCTACGTTTCTGAACACAGGAATAAAATAGGCAAATAGGCAAATTCCCGTCTCTACTTATGACATTACAGCCTTCCAAAGGCACCACTCAACAGTTACATTACTAGAAAGAGCGTCTTTGTTCTATGAAACTTAGGAATCTATTTCCAGACATTTCCAGGCCTATCAAAGGCACAACCTACAAGCAGTATGCACTGTCTTATGTGCTCAACAGTCTAGCTCTTTACATAAAAGAAATGACGCAGGGGTATCGAGTACCCATTCTACCGGACCTTTACGAAAAACAACAGGTTCAGTTACTGGCCCAAAAATCAAAATGGAGAGGAGGTGGACATTTGTGCTCCTTGAAAATCGAAGTGAAAATTTAAAACCCTATTTGGGCTTATGGCCCAAAGTTACAGAGGCTAAGCCTATACTACTGAGGTGACTAGATGGAGAGAAAATTTAAATTACAAGGATTACAAACTTTAAAAAAGTTACGAAATCATAGTCACCTCAAAATCAAGTTGATAGGGAACCCAAGAGGGCATCACACTCTCTATTCCTTGATTTCGGCAAAGTTCTTTTGACTTGTTTGAAATTTACACTTGAACTTCGAATTTACATTTCAGAAAATTAAAGTTACATAATTAAAGAGCGGAAACCTTCCCTCTCGAGCTAGCTTTCAGAGACTATCACTTAGTAAAACCAGGACTGCCATTACCTTGAGCTGATGGACTACTCGACGATGGGCGAGGCACCCCACCTCCTTTCTTAATACACACTCTGTCGACTGGAACGATCAATGAGACAACCTGATCCGAAAAATGTGCCAGCTTTTATACCCGAGAGGAAGGTTCTAGAAAGCTCTGAGCTAAGGCCCAACACATCCCCAATTTTCATTGGGTAATTAAATAGATACAAGACACAGCTTATTGGCTGAAAATTAAATATACAAAATTTTCTATTGGTCAACATTTGAAGTTGGCGGGCAGAGATAGAAGTGTTGTAAACTTAACACACCAAAAACAAAGAATAATCAGTACAGTTTATGAAACCTTAACATTAAAAGTAAACTCGTGTCCTAATCCCGAGGTGATGCAGCTCTTTTCAGGCACACCCCCTTTGGAGGTGAGCTGCATGTACCATTTCAACCACATACCAGCCCTCCTGCCATTCTTAAATGTCTGGCAGTACCGGGAATCGAACCCGGGCCCCCGAGGACGGCAGCTAATCACACTAACCGTTACGCTACAGAGGCGGACACCTTAACATTAAAAAAAAAACTTTCGAATTTGAATAATTCCTCTTCACACCAGAGGGCATAACATCAGATTTTTAGTAGAGATATCTGTAGAGAACCGCCTGTTGCCATTTCTTGATGGATGCAGTATTTTTGTATCCGTCTCTTGGCAAAGTGTAGCTTCCACTGAAGTCCCAGTCTCATCCATGGCTGTGACAAATTGGAAGTTGCTGGGGTACGGGTGGTGCTGAATAATGACATTCGGAGCACAACTAGTGTCTGAGTGTTATGAAAGGCGTTGCTCATAGGGTCAGTCGTGCTGCAGTGGCACATTCTGGCCCAGTGAGGAAAGCAATGACAAACTACCTCACTCCTCATCTTGCCTAGTACGCCTCATTTGGGTTCTGCCATTGGTTTTTGCTGTTTCCCTATACCTGCATAGCCTTTGGTGGTGCTATTTGAGGATCCAACCAGCCCCTGGGCTAATGACCTAGCAGACAGACATCTGTAGAGATTAGTCCAAACTACTTGCATAAGTTGTTGCAAACTTCATATATCAGATGGCATTCTCCAAGGCGCTTCATTTGAATGAACGGGGCGGGTGTACCTCCCGGCACAATTATTTTTATTATTATTATTATTATTATTATTATTATTATTATTATTATTAGTAGTAGTAGTAGTAATTACAATTGGCTTTACACCGCACCGACAGATAGGTCTTATAGGGACAATGCGATAGGAAAGGGCTAGAAGTTGGAAGGAAGCGGTCTGGTGTGAAAATGGGAAACCACGGGAAACCAACTTCAGGGCTGCCGGCACTGGGGTTCCAGCCTACTATCTGCCCAATGCAATCTCATAACTATGCACCTCTAACCGCATAATAATTATTGTAGTAGTGGTGGTGGTGGTAGTAGTAGTAGTTGTGGTGGTAGTTTTGAATCATTATAATCAAATTACACATTATTAGAGAAGTGATTAGCAGAGCATGTGAATACCAGTTAACTCTCTGTATTGCCTTCGTTTATTTTGAAAAGGCATTCGACTCCGTCAGCCATACAGCTGCCATGCAAGCTTTAAGCGAGCAAGGAGTGGAAGCAGGTTACATCAAACTACTCAGCCTGAAGAAATCTCATAGATATTGCTATGTTAATATTGGTGAATCAACTCAAGCATTTCCCATTAAGAGGATTGTCAAACAAGCTGATCCTATCTCTCCGAAAGTGTTCTCATTGTCAGCTGTCCTGGAGATTGGTATGTTAAAGCCGTGCTGGGAAGAAAAAGGAATTCGAATTAATGGGAGAAGACTTAACAACTTGAGATTTGCGGATATTGCTTTACTGGTAAATTACTTCGATGAGCTACAAACCTTAGTTACAGATCTCGTATTGAAATGTCAGTGGGTTGGCTTTAGCATGAACCTTTCCAAAACGAAAGTTAGGTACAACAAATGGGTCCAGGCTGAAATAGTGAAAATTAAGGACATTCCATTAGAAGAGGTCAGTGAATCTTAGCCATATTTTAAATATGAAGGGAGATATAAAAGCAGAAATCTATCGGCGCATCAAACTTGGATGGCAATATTTTGGAAGAAATTCATCAGTTTTTGTAATAGAAATGCCGGTAAATTTGAAGAAATCAGTGTTTGATCAATGCATTCTTGCTGTTTTAACGTATGGTTGTGAGACTTGGACACTAAACAAGTTTACTAAAGGAAAATTGGGACAGCTCCAAGAGCCATAGAAAGGACAATGCTGGGCTATACAAGGAAAGATAGGTAAAGAGCAGGTAACATCCGATCGATCACCAAGGTTAAAGTCATCTTGGAGGGTGGGCTGGTCATTTTCCACGACATAATGATGGAAGATGGACGAAGCTAGTGTTGGAATGACGTCCGAAAGAACATCGGAGGCCTAGAAGAAAACCACCAGACTGATGGGACAGAGATACCAGGAAGATTGCTGATATCACCTGGCAGAGAATCGCACAAGACCGCACCACTTGGAGTAGACTGTTACAAGCCTATTTGGATCTATGACTTAAAGAGGCCACATCATGTAATTATTGATTTGGCTGATGGTGATAGTGGTTAAGTGAGTCATAACTTCACCTCAATAAGACAGTATCTAACACTTTTGGATGATAAGATTAAAATATTCCTGGAAGATATGAGCAGGGAACGTGTATTGTAGTAACTACTAACTCTCTCTCCTTCTCATTCTCAGATATCATTTGTATCAGAAAATTCAAATGCGTTTCGAAAGTACGACTTTTTTACAAGACACAGAGACGATCGCTGAGGCAGGAGGGTGGGCTTAGTCACAACTGGGCATAGTATGGATTCATCATCACTGGCCCTGATCAATGTATGCTATATCTTTTTAATGAAAAGTCACTTCCTCCGAATCAGATTCCATGTGAAACTGGAGGTAACGTGGCTATGAACATGATACAACAAATTTGCCTTTCTTCTTTGTTCAATTCTTCCTATGACTTCATTCGTTTTGCAGGTAGCTTTTAAAAAGATAGTATTTCTGTATCGGACATGTCCACAGAAACAAGTAAATGCCCCTTTTAATTTTTCCGTTATCTCTGCCTGCCAGTAACTAGTGTCTTATTCCACCGTTTGGTAGCAGCACACGCACATCTCGTCATTGCCATTTCATAACAACACTGTCAGTAGGAGCAGACAACATGGAAAGCAACCGTCAGGGACAGCGCTATACATCTTGGTTTCTATGGAAAGAAGGCGTGACCACTGCCAGAAATTTATCGGCGCTTGGTGGCAGTCTGTGGAGAACATGCGGCGTCACGGAAAACAGTTTACAACAGGGTGGAAGGTTGGAAAACCGCACAAGACCGTACCACTTGGAGTAGACTGTTACAAGCCTATTACAAGCCACCGCACATCGGTGGACAAGGGAACCAGTTCTGGAAGGAATCTGAAAGTGTCAATACCAGCCAACATTGCCCGGGTCGGAAACAAATACATCACTTTTACGGAAATGGAAGCAACCGTGGGAATTAGCCGAAACACCCTGCAGCGGATCGTGCACGGCCACTTACAATTGGGGAAGGTGTCATCCACGTGGGTGCCTAGACTCTTGTCGACCGAGCGAGTTGGCCGTGCAGTTAGTGGCGCGCAGCTGTGAGCTTACACTGTCGGCAGCCCTGAAGATGGTTTTTCGTGGTTTCCCATTTTCACACCAGCCAAATGTTGGGGTTGTACCCTAATTAAGGCCACTCCTATCCCTTTCCTACCCCTTCTTCGGCATAAGACCTATCTGTGTCGGTGCGACGTAAAGCTACTAGCAAAAAAAAAAAAAAAAACTCTTGTCTGCAGACGAAAGGCAGAGGCATGTGGACGTGTGCAGAGAACTTTTTCAACGCCATGATCAAGATTCAGCCGACTTCATGGCTTCATGTCGGGCCCTACACTAGCCGAGAGACCACCGCTGCCATTGATCAATGGGATTCACGGTGCTCCCACACCCACCATACTCTCCAGACTTGGCACCTGTTCGGGAACACGAAGAAACATCTACGAGGTCACAGTTTTGCAGATTTTGCAGAACTGGACACAGCTGTCAAGGCATGGGTACGCAGCACTTCGAAAGAATGGTTTCAGGAAGGTTTGGAGAGACTGACACATCGATGGCAAAAGTGTATACAGTTACAAGGAGATTATGTTGAGAAGGTGGACGTAACAACTGATGTGTAATGTACTTCATTTGGGTAGAAAAAATAAAGTGTGAAACAATATAGTACGCCCTTCGTATGCATATATGTACGGGAATCACGAGAGCATCGCTGAAGAGATTTTAATAAAAATCGGTATATAAAGTCTGGGAATAAGGTGCTACAGTCTAGGATGTACATAATTTTTATTCACGCTGGATGAAATGGTAGTTTAGGGAAAGGTACCTACAATTTAATTGTTTAATTGAATACCTGTGTTATTGGTACTATCGAAAAGTATTACATAACAAATGATATATAGAATATTTTATGTCTTATAGTTTTACCGCACCGACTATGATAATAGAATAATGTATTTAGACTATTGTTGCTTGGTCCATATCAACGCCGAGCATTACTAACATGCAAATATTGTTTAATAATGTTAACTGGCGAAGGTTTTTGTCATTTCTTACGGGTTAAAACCGCATGATCAACGGTCCGTATCGCATTGGATGTGGTGCTGATAAAACCAGATGAGCTCTATAGGGAAACTGAAGTAATAAATGGTATTAGTGATCATGAAGCTGTTTTTGTGGTAGTTAAAAATAAATGTGATAGAAAGGAAGGTCTTAAAAGTAGGACTATTAGGCAGTACCATATGGCTGATAAAGCAGGTATGAGGCAGTTTCTAAAAAGTAACTATGATCGGTGGAAAACGGTAAATAAAAATGTAAACAGACTCTGGGATGGGTTTAAAGAAATTGTTGAGGAATGCGAAAACAGGTTTGTACCTTTAAGGGTGGTAAGAAATGGTAAAGACCCACCTTATTATAATAGAGAAATAAAGAGACTAAGAAGGAGGTGCAGACTGGAAAGAAATAGAGTTAGAAATGGCTGTGGAAGTAAGGAGAAATTTAAGGAACTTACTAGAAAACTGAATCTAGCAAAGAAGGCAGCTAAGGATAACATGATGGCAAGCATAATTGGCAGTCATACAAATTTTAGTGAAAAATGGAAGGGTATGTATAGGTATTTTAAGGCAGAAACAGGTTCCAAGAAGGACATTCCAGGAATAATTAATGAACAAGGGGAGTGTGTATGTGAGGATCTTCAAAAGGCAGAAGTATTCAGTCAGCAGTATGTAAAGATTGTTGGTTACAAGGATAATGTCGAGATAGAGGAAGAGACTAAGGCCAAAGAAGTAATAAAATTTACATATGATAACAATGACATTTACAATAAGATACAAAAGTTGAAAACTAGAAAAGCGGCTGGAATTGATCAGATTTCTGGGGATATACTAAAGACAATGGGTTGGGATATAGTACCATATCTGAAGTACTTATTTGATTATTGTTTGGCCGAAGGAGCTATACCAGATGAATGGAGAGTTGCTATAGTAGCCCCTGTGTATATAGGAAAGGGTGATAGACATAAAGCTGAAAATTACAGGCCAGTAAGTTTGACATGCATTGTATGTAAGCTTTGGGAAGGCATTCTTTCTGATTATATTAGACATGTTTGTGAAATTAATAACTGGTTCGATAGAAGGCAATTTGGTTTTAGGAAAGGTTATTCCACTGAAGCTCAACTTGTAGGATTCCAGCAAGATATAGCAGATATCTTGGATTCTGGAGGTCAAATGGACTGTATCGCGATTGACATGTCTAAAGCATTTGATAGGGTGGATCATGGGAGACTACTGGCAAAATTTAGTGCAATTGGACTAGACAAAATAGTGACTGAATGGGTTGCTATATTTCTAGAAAATAGATCTCAGAGAGTTAGAGTAGGTGAAGCTTTGTCTGACCCTGTAATAATTGAGTTCCTCAAGGCAGTGTTATCGGACCTTTATGTTTTCTTATATATATAAATGATATGAGTAAAGGAGTGGAATCGGAGGTAAGGCTTTTTGCGGATGATGTTATTCTCTATAGAGTGATAAATAAGTTACAAGATTGTGAGCAACTGCAACGTGACCTCGAAAATATTGTGAGATGGACAGCAGGCAATGGTATGTTGATAAACGGGGCTAAAAGTCAGGTTGTGAGTTTCACAAATAGGAAAAGTCCTCTCTGTTTTAATTACTGCGTTGATGGGGTGAAAGTTCCTTTTGGGGATCATTGTAAGTATCTAGGTGTTAATATAAGGAAAGATCTTCACTGGGGTAATCACATAAATGGGATTGTAAATAAAGGGTACCGATCTCTGCACATGGTTATGAGGGTATTTAGGGGTTGTAGTAAGGATGTAAAACCGAGCTCGATAGCTGCAGTCGCTTAAGCGCGGCCAGTATCCAGTATTCGGGAGATAGTAGGTTCGAACCCCACTGTCGGCAGCCCTGAAAATCGTTTAGCCGGCCCCGTGGTGTAGGGGTAGCGTGCCTGCCTCTTACTCGGAGGTCCCGTGTTCGATTCCCGGCCAGGTCAGGGATTTTTACCTGGACCTGAGGGCTGGTTCGAGGTTCACTCAGCCTACGTGATTAGAATTGAGGAGCTATCTGACGGTGAGATAGCGGCCCCGGTTTAGAAAGCCAAGAATAACGGCCGAGAGGATTCGTCGTGCTGACCCCACGACACCTCGTAATCTGCAGGCCTACGGGCTGAGCAGCGGTCGCTTGGTAGGCCAAGGTCCTTCAAGGGCTGTAGAGCCATGGGGTTTGGTTTGGTTTAGTAAGGATGTAAAGGAGAGTGCATATAAGTCTCTGGTAAGACCCCAACTAGAGTATGGTTCCAGTGTATGGGACCCTCACCAGGATTACCTGATTCAAGAACTGGAAAAAATCCAAAGAAAAGCAGCTCGATTTGTTCTGGGTGATTTCCGACAAAAGAGTAGCGTTACAAAAATGTTGCAATGTTTGGGTTGGGAAGAATTGAGAGAAAGAAGAAGAGCTGCTCGACTAAGTGGTATGTTCCGAGCTGTCAGCGGAGAGATGGCGTGGAATGACATTAGTAGACGAATAGGTTTGAATGGCGTCTATAAAAGTAGGAAAGATCACAATATGAAGATAAAGTTGGAATTCAAGAGGACAAACTGGGGCAAATATTCATTTATAGGAAGGGGAGTTAGGGATTGGAATGACTTACCAAGGGAGATGTTCAATAAATTTCCAATTTCTTTGAAATCATTTCGGAAAAGGCTAGGAAAGCAACAGATAGGGAATCTGCCACCTGGGCGACTGCCCTAAATGCAGATCAGTATTGATTGATTGATTGATTGACAAGGAAAGTTGTGAAGATGATATAAAAATGAGAAAAAGTCGTAAAAGGAATGATCGCTTGAAGAGTAATGAAAGAAGAACTCCCTTTACATTAGATGCTCTAATATCCCAGAGTCGGAAGAAAACTAATTGTGAAGGCCTATAATATCGAAAGCTTATACAACTGATCAATAAAAACATTACAGTACATTGACCATTGTTGTGATGTGTTTTGTTTCTTCCGCTGTCACACATCTCCGATAGATGGGGTTACTGCTCCGTCCCGAGTAAAACAGCCTGTCTGGATATTGGCTGAAAGTAGCTGGGGAGTTGGATAACTTCGCACATGCTATACAATTGTCCCATCAACGATTGCAAATTTAATTTCCTCTTTCTTTCAATCAGGCAATGCTACGAGCACTGCTTCCGGTGGTGAAATACATCTATCTATCTATCTATAAATGTTTTCATTCCCCACCCTGAAGGGGTTGGGCGGGCCACCTAAAGGGTAACGCCCTCTCTCTGGGTAGGAGATTAGACGGGGTTGGGAAGAAGTGAAAAAATGAATGAGATGGGTGAAAGGCGGTTTAATTAAGGAGAGATGTAAAAGAAAGGTTCTCTTGGCTAAGATGGGTGTAGTTATGTACTGTATAGTGCTTTATTGACAGAATTACAAATACAAGTGCTTTATAACTGAGATGAAAAGAAGGGATGTTCTTTATTGCATCCTTTCGTAGAAGAAAACTAAATGTGAAGGCCTATAATATCGAGAGCTTATAAAACTGATCAATAAACGAACGAAATGTTTTCTGTATTTTCTTTCGGGATATTCTTCGCCACGATAAAGCACCATACTTGGCAACGCCGATTCAAATAACACAATACGGGAGCAGTGGACGCGATCATGGCTCCCCACCCTAACACTTTCTCATGCAGCGTGCCGTACGTCACGTCTTCTCATCTCATCTCGCCTCGCCCCGCGGAACTGTCGCCGCGAGCAGGTGGACTGGCTCGGCCGCACCTTTCAGCACTTGGAACGAACCACAGACGAAACCGGTCGATGATTCATCAAGGGTTCTTCGCAGCGAAACCTTGATAACATACTCCTGCTTTATTGCGTCAGTCTGTGGCTCATACCAGCGGTATTCAAACTTTTTGGTTCGCGTACCCCCAAAATCAATTTTTTTTACCTTTTTTTTTATGCTAGTGGCTTTACGTCGCACCGACACAGATAGGTCTTATAGCGACGATGGGATAGAGAAGGGCTAGGAGTGGGAAGGAAGCGGCCGTGGCCTTAATTAAGGTACTTATGTAATTATTTAAATAAAGCTGTACTGTGCCATCACAGGTTTTCCTGGATGTCACCAGCTCGTGGCTTCGCCAGTGCTTCCCTGCTCAAACACGCGATCTGAGCTCGGCTACAAAATGTCGTATCCCGGCCAACAGGTGAGACGCCGAGCGGTGAGTGGAATCACCTGATGGCTAACAACAGTACTAAAAACGAAAGGGATATAAGATGGTAATTTATAGGCGTTAGGTAAGTTGGTTGTTAAGAGTTGAAACTCATATGATTTCCTATATATGTGCGTATATTGACAGATGATGTACAAAGAATATACACGTACAATTGAAGTCGGTCACGTATTGTGACGTACTGGAACTAGCCTTCCTCAGAACGGCTACTCCAAGTAAATGCAAGTGGACTCTAAAGCATTAGAGTCCCACTGAAATGCTAAGCGATGTTAAAAACAGAGTATCGTGAAATCTCACAGAGATTCCTCAAGCTTTAAGTTGCCAACTACGATAAAACCCAGAAGAACTCGGGCTTAAGTCGAGAATCAAAGTATGAATGGTGAATACCAAGTGTTAGCACCACCGTTCAACCTGATCTACTAAGAAATATTCTAAATAGCGAGACCGCTTGGAGAATTGATCGCAACCCTCTAACGTGAGCGGAAGGCAAGGCTCCCAAAGCGAAGACTAATGCAATAAGACGCTTGTTCCTTCAATTACATACGTATTTAAAGGGACTAGCAATATGATATGAGGTTCTCCCCTCCTCTCAGATAAAGCCTTACTGGCTTACTATTGGTGCTACCACCTCCCCCATATATCTCAAATCCCACACTATGCACGTGGCAATATTTATTAACATGAACTTGACTTCTCGCCCTTAAACCTATGCTCATAAAATAACTTCCCCATTTCTAATACTTGTCATCATAAACATGACACTGCGTCCCGTTTCACTTAATTGGGTCGCCCATTAATTTTAAGTATCGTATCCTTCAAACTACCCCCATTTTCTTGCCATCTCCAGACGACAGGACGTGACTTTTTAGATTTGTCCGTATCGACTTCCTCGTGAGACCTCTTGACCTCACACAACTCTGTTTTTAACTGTCATTCTATATCACCCCCAACACATGGCTGCTTCGACAGCAAGGCCAATGGATTGAGTTAACAAAATAATCACTATGTATTACTTATGTGCTGCTACTTGATGAAGGTTCGTGTCCCTGGACATGACACCTCCCCCCTTAGGAAAGAAACTAGTTGCCACACATGCAACTGGTTTCCACCTGAGTACACGTACATACAGGGTTAATTACCGCATGTGCCTTACATAGCACATTACATTTTAGCAATATTACATTACATTTCATAGATACACTTCAACTTATTACATTTTGACAAATACAATTCTCTTTACCCTTCATACAATTAATGTTCATAATACATTTCACATTACAATTAACATATTTTTTCACAGTAAACCATATTGCATTAATACATTTCAATTCATATATTCCACAGTACATGTAGTACTTAATATAACACAGTTTAGATTTAACATCTAATACATATCAATTTATATGTTTCACAGTACATATAACATTTCATTCATTTTTTTTTTCACAGTACTGATATAACTCATTTACATATTACATTTCACATTTTTCATTTCACATTTTACAGTGATTAATACATATCAATTTATATATGTCACAGTACATATAACACTTCATTTTTTTCATTTTACAGTACTTAATATCACTCATTTACATTTCACATTTTTTCATTTCACATTTCACAGTAATTAACACATATCAATTTATATGCTTCACAGTACATACAACTTTACCTTCCAGCCTTCTCTGGTCGGTTTTTACTTCCGTACCAAACTCTTGGAATGGCCGGCTTCGAGATTGCAATAGCAACTCGGTTCCCCTGACTATACTTCTTGAGTAAGTCTTACAAACTTGTGCAGTCACTGCTGACACATTATCCGTACCAAACTCATAGGAATGGACGCTTGGACCGTGCCTCTCTCGACACGTCCGAACTGTGCCTCCTTAGGCCAGTCTCACAAATTTTTGTGCAGTCATTACTGACACATTACCCGAACCAAACTCATAGGAATGGACGCTTGGGTCTTGCCACCCTCGACAAGCCCGAACTGTGCCTCCTTAGGCCAGTCTCACAAATTTTTGTTCAGTTATTACTGATACATTACCCGAACCAAACTCATAGGAATGGACGCTTGGGTCTTGCCTCGCTCGACAAGCCCGAACTGTACCTGTTAGGCCAGTCTCATGAAATTTTACCTTAACATAAGGTTGCCTGTTCGACTCTGCCCCTTGGCAAGTCTTTTTTTTTTTTTTTCGTACTTTAACAATTTTAAAGTTACATTTGTTACATTACAGCCTTAACACTGTCTTACTAGTGATTCATTACTTATACAATGGTCATTGAAATTTTTACTTTACTAATGTGGTTACGCTCCCTCTTTATTGCCTCCTTGGCTCTCTGATGAGAGACCTTTCATTAAGCTCTATACTGGAAGTAGTAAGATCTGTCATACTTCTACCCCTGCGCTCATTTACGCGCTTACCTCTTACATACTCCTGTCTATCAAAGTGCACTGTGACGTCCTCGTCTGAACAATGTGAGTTAGGACTATTAATTATAGTTTGGCGGATACATACCTTTCCGCAACACTCATCTCCTAGCTCTGACAGTTTATGAGCAATTCTAAATCTTTTGCAACATCTTTTGCAACAACAGCAGGAACATAATAATAACAAAATAACAACAATTGTTCCTCCACCTATATAAGACAGAAAATTCAACTTATCCAATTTATGATTTTGCTTTAATTCATCCTCCTGTTCAAGTATTAATTTTTCAACTGCCTCTACTTTATGACTTGCTAATTTTAATTCCTCTGCATGGTGAAGCACATTTACCAACGGTATCTTTCCTTCATCCTGCAATTGACTCAATTTAGTGTTAATTCCTAAATGATCGCAACAGTCATACTGTAACAATAGATCAGGTACAAACCCTTGATCTTTGGTACTATTTGTTTTAATTACATTTGAAGATTGAATTTTTGATTTTGGCCCAAAGGCCGTACATCTATTAAACATTGTTATTATTCCTGTACCTGTTAACTTAGCATCACTTGTGTGCAACTCTTGACATACTACTGTTATTTTTACCTCCTGTGGAGCGATATAAATCCACTTATTTTCTCTTAAGGGAAACCACATTACTTCTTGTACTCTAATTACATTTTTTTGACAATCTTGTGGCATAACCTGTGCCCCTGTCAACAATTTTACTACACATTCCTCATGTGAATGAGCTAGTTTGATAGCAAACTCTTGTTTGCATACCTTAAGTTTATCATTCAACCTCTTACAATTATTAATTTGATTTTCAGTTAACATTACATAATTTTGCCTGTTCTGGTCCAAAAGAATAAATTCATTTTCACTATTAATAAAAACAAAGTTTTCTATCTCACCATTCACTCTTGTTGGGAATGGTATAACCTTAATAAGATCATATTTTACCTTATCTACCAAAGGTACCTTTACAATGTAACCAAGTATTTCTTTAGTAATGAACACTTCAATCTCTGCTATTCTAGTTATTAAATAGCCATAAGCCAGTCTCAACTCAACAGGTAATGTCATTCCTGGTGGGAAATTATTCTGTGCCTTTGAAAACGACTTTATTATATCACTAGGACTTATAATCTGAGGTTGTAAGACTCCCTTTTGAGCCAACATTATTCCATTTAACAGAATCTCATAATGATCTTTTAATTGCGCTAAGAATCCTTGCGTGTCAATTAAATGCCTATTGACCGCGATTTCAATCTCCGTTCTCCTAAATGCGCTTTCTATTTGCTCAGTCTCATCCTTCAGATATCCCCGTATTGTTGCTATATTATCGCTTAATTCTTTTTCGTTCTTAGCGACGTCATACAATGAGCTATTCATTGATTGTAACGTACTTTTTACTACAATCATCTGTTCTTTCGCGACTTTTAACATCGACAAATTCTCTGATTCAAGATCCTTAATGTGACTTTGATAATAGGCTGCATCTTGCGAATCTAAGGCTCCGAATAAAATTTTAGCAATACTTCCTACAAAATTAAGAACTCCTCGCTTCATTCTATTTTGATCTGAATTTTCCTTCTCCTCAGTCTTAGTTGTTTGTCTTATTAATTCACGCAAATTTTGAGTTTTATTTAATTGCATAATTAAAAGCTTTACCTCATTCTCACACGTATGTGTTAAATTTACTTCCAGTTCTGAACACAATCTCATGGTTCTCTGAATGTATTTCTTACCAACATTATACGCATCATTTAACGCTTCTAAATTTACATAAGTTACTACCTTCCATTCAGTGTTATAGAGTTGAACTTCACCTAGCTTGTCGAAATAAACCCCTGGGGTGGACTCATATGGTTGGAGCTGGAAATCAATTGCCTTTCCTCCTTTCGTAAATATCGCCATCACTGCGATCGCCGCTGCTATCAGCGCCATTGACCTGCAAGTAACAGATTTGTGTTACCTTGCGTTGCCTATAATTTATTACTGATTGTTCACAATGTATTTACATACAATTTTCCTTCTCATTTAAATATATAACTTTAATCGGTTACTGTGTACTGTAACGCGCTTCCCTCGCTTATTCATATTCAAAACGCAGTTCACTCCTGAAACTTCCTGTACTGTGTACGGGCCAACAAAGTTTGGACTTAATTTTTTGCTACGACCTCGCCTTACTGAATCATTTCTTAAAAGAACTTGGTCTCCTATCTTAAACGTTACTTCGTTCATTCTTGTATCATACTGGACTTTATTTTTCAACTTGGTTTCTATTAGAGTTTTACGTGCTACCTCGTGACTTTCTCTAAGCCTTCGAGCTAATTCCTCCACATAGCTTTCGTGTTCATTATAATTCTTCTCGTTTGGTTTTCTCTGCAATGTCCCTGGTATATTCGCCTTTCTTCCAAATACTAATTCAAATGGTGTGAAATTAGTTGACGTACTTTTCGTTGTATTGTATACAAAAGTTGCCATTGAAATAAACTTATCCCAATCGTCTTGGGTTCCACATACATAGTGTCTCAAAAATTCAGCTAATACTGCATGAGACCTCTCTAAACTTCCGTTTGACTGTGGCCTAAATGCGGCAGTATGAATCTTCCTAATATTTAATAATCTACATAATTTCTTCATTACTTCGCTCAAAAAGTTGCTACCTTGGTCAGTTAATATTACACTTGGTATTCCAAATGTTCGTACTACATTGTCCATCAATGCCCTTGCAATTATCTCTGCTTCTTGATTTTTCATTGGCACTGCTACTAAGTACTTCGATAACTGATCTTGACACGTTAAAATAAATTTGTTTCCGTCGAGTGTAAGTGGAAGTGGTCCAACCACATCTAACGCTATTTTCTCAAACACAATCTGCGGTGTGTCTGTGATAACCATACTCGCCTTCGTATCTGGCTTCGTAAACTTATTAGTTTGACATGAATGACATGATCGAATGTATTGCTCTACATCTTTCTTCATTCCTGGCCACTCAATATAATCTTTTAACCTAGCATACGTGCGTGTAATGCCTTGGTGTCCTCCAACTAAAGATGCATGAAATTCTTTCATAATCTCTTTCTTTTCATCCTCTGTTAATTTCTCTGTGAATTTCTCATCTGTTTCCATTTCTGAAACTTCTTCTTGTTCAACCTCATCTAATTTGTGTATTCTGCTCAGTGCGTCTGCATTTGTATTTAACTTTCCTTGTTTATAAACAACATCGAAATCGTATTCTGCTAACTTCAATCTAAATTTTAGCAATCTTGAGGTTGGATCTTGCACATTAAATACCCATTTAAGTGGTTTATGATCCGTCACTACAGTGAACTTTCGTCCTAAGACATACGGTCTAAAATACTTTACTGCAAATACAATTCCTAACATTTCCTTTTCTGTTGTTGAATAATTTCTTTCTGCCTTATTCAATACTCTAGATATGTATGCTACTGGCAAATCGCTTCCTACCTTCCCTTGCGACAATACTGCGCCTAACGCTGCATTGCTTGCATCGGTTGTTACAATAAACGGCTTCTCGAAATCTGGATATTGTAAAATCGGATACGTTATCAACTTATTCTTTAAAGTCTGAAATGCTTCCTCTTGTTTAGTTTCCCATTTATAGTCTACTTCTTTCTTTAAAAGTTCATACAGTTGTTTAGCAATTTTGCTATAATTTGGTATAAAACGTCTGTAATATCCCGATAATCCCAAAAATCCCTTAAGTTGTTTCGTGGTCGTGGGTTGAGAAAATCTCTTAATTTCCCCAAAACGTCGATAATTTTATTATTACCGGCATTATTATTATACTGAATCTCAAAATAATCATACAATTTAATTTCATTTAATAAACATTTAATTCACTTTACTCCCGCTAATACATTTGTCATTAATCACATGAACGTCACTGACATACGTTTATATTCAAATTCGGATCTAATGCTGAAAATACGTTTTTTTGTGTAATCTAATTAGCATAAACACTCAGTTCCATTTACTCCACTAATTACTCTCATGAACGTCATTTGCATACATTTATATCAAATGCTTATCTAATACCGAAAATGTGATCTTTTCAATATCTTTTTCTCTGCTGCAGCTTGATAATAGCTACTGGCTAAATCAATTGTCGAGAAATAATTCGCTTTCCCTATTGAGTTACTTAACTCCGTAGTACCTGGTATAGGGTACATGCTACCGATCGTAATCTCGTTTAATTTTCTATCTAAATAAAATCTATCATTAAATTCTGGACATAATTCAAATATCCTTTCTCTATCACTCTTTAACATATGATCTGCCCTAATTAGTTCGATTACTCTTCGAGTTCTCGATTGTGAACATTTCTGTGCGTCACTTTTTTCTACTTTCATTACGTGCGCAATTTCGTCTTTTCCTATGTCATACATAGTTTCCGTTCTCGGACGTACTTTTATTACTTTAGCTTCTCTAATTTCTATGTGATGTTTATCACCATTTACTTCTATGAATTCCTCCGTGAAATTAATTACAGAATCTTTCAATAAATCTCTACCTATCAATCCGTCTTGTGACAGCTGAAATTCATCATCTACTACATGCAATTTGCATTGAGATGTTCCCAAAGTTACCTTCGCGGTTCCACACGTGAATAGTGTTCCTTTGCTAACTCCTAGCAATTTTAATCTATCACTTGTATCTATCTTTATTTCCTTCGGTACGCATTGTTTCTTTATTACACTTATTTCTGAGCCTGTATCGATTAAAAATCGAAAAGGTCCGTGTACATCATTTATAGATAGTAAAACTGTCCCTTCATTGTTATTACACTTATTGTGTACTTGGCCTATGTGAACACTTTTAGGACCTATAACCGGCCTTGCGTCATGATCCTGTTCTAGTTTTCCGCCTGCTTGTTCTCGTAACCTTTACCCTTGTAATTAGTGAATTGCTGCGGTTTACTACTTTTACAATTTCTCTCTACATGCCCTGTTCTCTTACAACGTTTACAAACTATTACTCTGCACTCTCGTGAATAGTGCCCTTCCTTATTACAATTGTAACACGTTATTGCCTTAACTTCTTTTGGTCGCATTTTAAGAAAACATGAGGATGCCGAATGTCCTTTCTTATTGCAATTACTACAATATTTATCTCTCCTAACTGATTCACCGTGCTTTTCTTTACTTGAGAGTACGGCCGACTCTTCTTGGGCCGCTACCTCAACTGCTAAACCGAAATCATCCGTAATGTTCCTACTACGGACAATCGTTTGAATGCTTTTATCAATTAATCCTTGTACAAAACATGATATCCCTCACTCTCCTATTAAATTCGCTCTATGAACTTTTGCCTCCGGTTCGACTCTTGCCGTGGCAACTTCTTTAAGTTCGCTTACCATTGCATCCATTCTCGAACCCCAAGCTATTACAGATTCATCTTTATTTTGCTGTGCTTTAAACATTTTACATGCGTAATGATCAATAGTCCTACGCTCTCCATAATTTTCAAACAAAGCTGCCTTCGCTTTTGGCCAGCTCGTTACATCCTGTCTTACTAATAACTTGCTTCTAGCTTCACCCGTTATTCTGGTAAGAACATATTTAAAAAACAGCGGATGTTCATCTGGTTGAACAAATTCTATTGCTGAATCTACATTTGCACAGAACTCTTTCAACCTACTCCGATTTCTCCCGTCAAAAGGATCTCCGATTAACTTGAACGCTTGATTGATATTAATATAATTGTTATCTGAATTATCACTGGCACTTCCCACTTCAGAATTAGACATACTGATTTTGAGTTTGGCTTACCTTACAATATTTGGTCTTCTACTGCGTGCTGATGGTGAGCTGACGACGTGCAGGTACGCCGGGTCGATTGCGTCTTCCTTCCTTGGACTCCTATGAATCCTTCTGCTACTCCGTGGGCCAGCCCTTGCGCCTTCTTGGTTCTGCTCTCTGTCTGCTTACGGACTTCTTCTTCCTCCTGCCGACCGCCCCTCAGTCTACTAGGATAGACAGCCGCTGGACTTCTTCTTTCTCCTTCGGACCGCCCCTCAGTCTACTAGGATAGACAGCCTCCGGACTTCTTCTTCTTTCTTCCGACCGCCCCTCAGTCTACTAGGATAGACAGCCGCTTAGGAAACCACCAACGCCTGGTTAAGAGTTAAACAACCCTGGATGGACGTCGAACTCAGGACCAACCCCACAAAACTGACACCAGTTTTTCTTCTCCTGTCGTATCCCGGCCAACAGGTGAGACGCCGAGCGGTGAGTGGAATCACCTGATGGCTAACAACAGTACTAAAAACGAAAGGGATATAAGATGGTAATTTATAGGCGTTAGGTAAGTTGGTTGTTAAGAGTTGAAACTCATATGATTTCCTATATATGTGCGTATATTGACAGATGATGTACAAAGAATATACACGTACAATTGAAGTCGGTCACGTATTGTGACGTACTGGAACTAGCCTTCCTCAGAACGGCTACTCCAAGTAAATGCAAGTGGACTCTAAAGCATTAGAGTCCCACTGAAATGCTAAGCGATGTTAAAAACAGAGTATCGTGAAATCTCACAGAGATTCCTCAAGCTTTAAGTTGCCAACTACGATAAAACCCAGAAGAACTCGGGCTTAAGTCGAGAATCAAAGTATGAATGGTGAATACCAAGTGTTAGCACCACCGTTCAACCTGATCTACTAAGAAATATTCTAAATAGCGAGACCGCTTGGAGAATTGATCGCAACCCTCTAACGTGAGCGGAAGGCAAGGCTCCCAAAGCGAAGACTAATGCAATAAGACGCTTGTTCCTTCAATTACATACGTATTTAAAGGGACTAGCAATATGATATGAGGTTCTCCCCTCCTCTCAGATAAAGCCTTACTGGCTTACTATTGGTGCTACCACCTCCCCCATATATCTCAAATCCCACACTATGCACGTGGCAATATTTATTAACATGAACTTGACTTCTCGCCCTTAAACCTATGCTCATAAAATAACTTCCCCATTTCTAATACTTGTCATCATAAACATGACACTGCGTCCCGTTTCACTTAATTGGGTCGCCCATTAATTTTAAGTATCGTATCCTTCAAACTACCCCCATTTTCTTGCCATCTCCAGACGACAGGACGTGACTTTTTAGATTTGTCCGTATCGACTTCCTCGTGAGACCTCTTGACCTCACACAACTCTGTTTTTAACTGTCATTCTATATCACCCCCAACACATGGCTGCTTCGACAGCAAGGCCAATGGATTGAGTTAACAAAATAATCACTATGTATTACTTATGTGCTGCTACTTGATGAAGGTTCGTGTCCCTGGACATGACAAAAAGGAGCCAGGAGAGGTTCACTGGCGCAGTCGTGTCCTGGACGGGGATCAGTGAAAATGGTGTGGAAATGGGAAACCACGGAAAACCATCTTCAGGGCTGCCGACAGTGGGATTCGAACCCACTCTCTCCCGGATGCAGGCTCACAGCCGCGCGCCTCTAACCACACGGCCAATTCGCCCGGTTTTTACCTTCGTATCGCCAAAGTACGAGTATATTGTTATTGTACCAGGAATAACAAGGACCAAGGGGGAAGTTTTCATTCCCCTTCCCGAAGGGAAGGGGCGGGCCACCTAGAAGGTTACGCCTTCTCTCTGGCCAGGAGTTTTGGCGGGGTTCGGGGATTTGGAGAGATTTGAAGTTAAAGGGAAGGGGCTTTGGATTTGTTGAAGTGAGGGATTGGCCTCTTGGCTGAGGTGCAGTATCCGTTCTTTTGCTTTTTATTGATATCTTTGTGGTTACATACATTAATTGGAATTATTTTACGGTTTACATACAGTGGCTGGTTACATAGATAGACTTAAATTCTAATGAGGTTGCGATTGTTTGGGAGGAATAGTGGGATGATTTGGTGGTAGAAGGAGGCGATGTTTGCTAGGGAGGTTAGGAGTAGTAGAAGGAGCTGGGAGTTGTTGTGTGAGTTGGTAGGGGGAGCTAGACGGGTATGGTTCTGGGAAGGGTTGCGATTGGGGTGGGTGGGTTTTTGCGGAGGGGAACGTGATGCTTCCACCCGATGGTGCTTCCCGCAGAGCTGGATTCCGTTTTCGGTCAGGCGGTGGGTTTCTTCGGGGAGCTGGAGTTGAACTCTTATCA
Organism: Anabrus simplex; assembly: GCF_040414725.1. Classification (NCBI taxonomy): domain Eukaryota; kingdom Metazoa; phylum Arthropoda; class Insecta; order Orthoptera; family Tettigoniidae; genus Anabrus; species Anabrus simplex. The sequence continues at coordinate 70,566,084 of NC_090274.1, read as the reverse complement.
TGTAGGTGGGTCCTGTTGCGTTGTAGATTCTGCTTACTTTCTTCGGTTGTAGCCCTGCTCGTTGAAGTTCTTGGTTTATTAGTTCCGGTGGGATGGCTGGATTCACTCCTCTAATGACACAGCTGGTATGAAGTTCTGGAGCTGGTGGGTGCAGGGTTGTTCTATTGGGCTCGGACTCGGACTCGGGAGCTGGTGGCAGTGACGGTGGTCTTTCTGTGTCCATGGTGGTATTGTGGGCTGCTTCTTCTGTCGCTGGTCGGGTTGGGTTGGGTAGGGAAACTGGGGACATCATAATAGGGGAGGAGTGGGTCATGGTGGTAGTGGTTGTAGGGGTGTAGGGAGAGCTGCGGGCAGGAGTAGTAGCCATGGTGGTGGTGATGGTAGTGACTAGGGTAGTGAGGGGATGGGTTGTTGGCTGGGGTGGTGGGATGTATGGGGGTGTCCTTATTGGAGGTGGCCGGCAAGGTGGCTTGGTTCCCGGGTCCGGTCCGAACTCGTTTTCCAGTTGGGGTGGGCAGGGCTCGGCGTAGTGCGGCTTAGCGGTGATGAAGATTCCATATCTTATTGCAGTCTGGACAGCTCGTTCTGAAGAAAGTTGGAGGAGTACCCGGTCAGTAGGCATGTAGTTCTGATGTATTCTCCGGAGGTTTATAATCGGGATTCCTTCATTTTTCAGGTATCGGAACAGAACATCGTCTGTGTAGGCAAGATCTACGCCAGGTAGGATGCAGTTGGGCATAGTGGTGGGAGGCCGACTTCCAGTTTGGTGTCTTGGCCTGATTGTGCTTTGTTGTCACGGCTAGGGTACGAAGTGGAGACTGGAGTGTTCCCTAGCCGTAGTAAAAACTGGCATAGATCGTATTCCGAGTTTGGAAGAGCGATGAGGAATAACAAACGATTCTTGCTGAATGCCTAATATTATTAACTATACTCATCATCATCATCTTTCGCAGCTTATCCCGCTTGCTCAGCGTCCCCAGCGTTGCCAACTTAGGGGATTTACCCCCAAATTCAGGGGGATTAAATCATCCCAGAGGGGAAGTGGTGGGGATAGAAGAGTCAGGGGAATGTTAGGGGGAAAATTATTTTTGAGGAATTATGAGGGGCCGACATATTTATTTATTTATTTATTTATTTATTTATTTATTTATTTATTTATTTATTTTATTGCAATAGCATGCTTGGTTCCGCTAGTCTTGGTTATATCTTGAGTTATTTTTTGCTGTTGGTCAGCCTGCGTGCAATGAATCTTGCAAGGTCATGATTTTCTCTTCTAGGAGCTCTTAACGTACGATCCCTTTACGGGTCTTGGGATTTCCTCTTCTTGTCCCTTTTATGAACGAAGCTGTCGCATTATTCTTTACTTTTTTTTATTGGCTACCAGCGGACAGGTGTATTTATATAAAGTCTACAGATTTTTTTAATTAATAAGAATTACAATCTACCGATACATCAAAACATTGGAGACATGCATTGCATTTGTCTCGCATTCTCTCTCTGTCCTTTTTCCTCGGTAAACACAGGAGCATTTTTTTCTTTTTGGTAGACGTTAAGGGCAATCACGCACTTAATGTCTCGCATATAGTTAATTGCTCTGCTTGTAGAGTAAACATCATTAGTTGTCAACGTCATGTAGGAGGAAAATCCCCGCAGTATGTGAACGTAGCAGTCTGACAGCGTAACTCCACGCAGTTTTCACTGTGACTGAGCATTTCATGCAGTTGTAAGGCTATTTGCGTGGTGGGTTTCTTTTCGTGAATAATGGCAGTGCTGTTATTATTATTATTATTATTATTATTATTATTATTATTATTATTATTATTATTATTATTATTATTATTATTATTATTATTATTATTATTATTATTTGGAAGTTATTGTCTCATGTAGAGTCCGGCTCCATGGCTAAATGGTTAGCGTGCTGGCCTTTGGTCACAGGGGTCCCGTGTTCGATTCCCGGCAGGGTCGGGAATTCCCCTGGCAGTCTCACGCTCCAGGACACTGCTCTTGAGGCGGTACAGGTGGGATCCCTCGCTGAGTCCGAGGGAAAAACCGACCCTGGAGAATAAACAGATAAAGGCGAAGAATAAGATACGTCATCGCTGGGCAAAGAAATCTCGTAACTCTTTCGGAGTAAAGTTTACAGGGTGTCTTCATCATCACTTCATCCTCATCACGACGCGCTGGTCGCCTACGGGAGTCAAATCAAAAGACCTGAATCTGGCGAGCCGAACTTGTCTTCGGGAATTTGGCATGTTCTTCATGACACCACGGGATTTTCAACCACTCCAGCAACACCAGGAATCAAACCATGGTCGCCGTGATGACAGGCAAACAGCTAAGCCTCTACACCATCCTGTTGCCCAATAATAACAATAATGCATTTTATATATTATCGCGTCCCCCTCTGTGGTGTAGCGATTAGTGTGATTAGCTGCCCCCTCCCCCCCGGAGGCCCGGATTCGATTCCCGGCTCTGCGACGAAATTTGAAACGTGGTACGAGGGCTGTAACGGGGTCCACTCAGCCTCGGGAGGTCAACTGAGTAGAGGTGGGTTCGATTCCCACCTCAGCCATCCTAGAAGTGATTTTCTGTGGTTTCCCACTTCTCCTCCAGGCAAATGCCGGGATGGTACCTAACTTAAGGCTACGGCCGTTTCTTCCCTCCTTCCTGTCTATCCCTTCCAATCTTCCCATCTCCCCGTAAGGACCTTGTTCAGCATAGCAAGTGAGGCCCCCTGGGCGAGATACTGGTCATCCTGCCCAGTTGTATACCCCGACGCATTGTCTCACGCTCCAGGACACTGCTCTTGAGGCAGTACAGGTGGGATCCCTCGCTGAGTCCGAGGGAAAAACCGACCCTGGAGAATAAACAGATAAAGGCGAAGAATAAGATACGTTATCGCTGGGCAAAGAAATCTCGTAACTCGTTCGGAGTAAAGTTTACAGAATTAGTCCGAAACTAGGCGGGCAGCAATGGCCGGAGAACTGTTCCTGGGATTTTCATTGCTTAGTGATAGCAATTATTCGACCATTGGAGTATGCTGCTCGCTTCTCAGGCAACGCGGCAAGACCTCACAAGACAGTGGAGAAACGTGGTTTTCTCGTGTGTGGAATTACGAGGTTTTCATTGCCTAGCAGTCCGCCTCTGTAGCGTAATGGTTAGTGTTATTGTTATTAGCTACCAGAATGGCATGTGGTTGAAATGGTACATGCAACTCACCGGGTGTACTCTGAAAAGAGCTGCACCACCTCAGGATGAGAACACGAATTTACAGCCCGGATCCTTGGCTGAATGGTCAGCAGTTCAGAGGGCCCCAGGTTCGATTCCCCGCCGGGTCCAGATATTTTAACCTTAAATGGTTAATTCCCTTGGCTCGAGGACTGATTGTTTGTGCTGCATCCCTGCAACTCACACACCACACATAACACTATCCTCCACCACAATAACTCGCAGTTACCTACACATGGCAGATACCGCCCACCCTCATCGGAGGGTCTGCCTTACAAGGGCTGAAAAAGCCTCACGAAATTGCCTAAAAGCGAGATATACAGGAGTACAGTAGGGCCTACTCTGACAGTTACTATCGTACCCTCTACACTTCTTCTTCTTCTTCTTCTTCTTCTTCTTAATCTGCTTACCCTCCAAGGTTGGTTTTCCCCTCAGACTTACCGAGGGATCCCACCTTTACCGCCTCAAGGGCAGTGTTCTGGAGCGTAAGACCAGGGCCGGATTAAGGGGGGAGGGGGGGGGGGCAAAGGGGCTGCAGCCCCGGGCCCCACGTGCCAAGGTGCCCCGGTCCTTGGCTGAACCTAAACTTGTATAAAAAGGCCTGCTGCTCCACCTCCGTGCACGTATATGAATGAATATTTACGTTCGCAAAATATCGAACACGCACTATTTCTTCCTTCTTATCAGCTGTTTTAGTATTTCATCACTGCTAGAATCAATAACCGTCCGGAGACACGAATCCTCGCTACTTACGCACTGCAATTACACTACAATGTCCTTCGTTATCACATAATACCACTTGTGCTAGCTTTTTACATGTTGATTTAGTTTTAAATTTTAGATTTAAAATTCATGTAATGCCAATAAGATAATGGGAATGATATCGTAGTAAGTTCTGTTTTGTATGTCGATTTGATAGTGATGATGAGACAAATGCAAAATATGTTTTGGCATTATGAAATATCAACATGAAAAATAGAGAAAAATTGTAGTCTATTTCAACACACTCTATTCATAAATGCAAGTTGAAGTAGTTCTAAAACGACTTCAGTATGCTAGTCTTACGTGATGTTACGAAGAAGGGGTCCCACATTTTTGAATAGCCCAGGGCCCCCAAACACCTTAATCCGGCACTGCGTAAGACATTGGGTCTGGGGGATACAACTGGGGAGAATGGCCAGTACCTCGCCCAGGCGGCCTCACATGCTATGCTAAACAGGCCGCCCCTGTTGGTGGGGGCGGTAGAATAACACCTACGGTATCACCTGTCGTAAGAGGCGACTAATAGGGGCCCCAGGGGCTCTGAACTTTGGAGCGTGGGTTGGAGACCATGGGGCCCTTAGCTGAGTCCTGGCATTGCTTCCACTTACTTGTGCCAGGCTCCTCACTTTCATCTATCCTATCCGACCTCCCTTGGTCAACTCTTGTTCTTTTCCGACCCCGACGCTATTAGGTTTGCGAGGGCTAGGGAGTCTTTCATTTTCACGCCCTTCGTGGCCCTTGTCTTCCTTTGTCCGATATCTTCATTTTTCGAAGCGTCGGATCCCTTCCATTTTTTTCCCTCTGATTAGTGTTATATAGAGGATGGTTGCCTAGTTGTACTTCCTCTTAAAACAATAATCACCACCACCACCACTACCACCACTATGCTGAACAGGGGCTTTGGTGGGGAATGGGAAGATTGGAAGGGATAGACAAGGAAGAGGGAAGGAAGCGGCCATGGCCTTAAGTTAGGTACCATCCCGGCATTTGCCTGGAGGAGATGTGGGAAACCACGGAAAACCACTTCCAGGATGGCTGAGGTGGAAATCAACTACCCCTCTACTCAGTTGACCTCCCGATGCTGAGTGGACCCCGTTCCAGCCCTCGTACCACTTTTCAAACTTTGTGGCAGAGCCGGGAATCGAACCCGAGCTTTCTTGTGTTTTTGATTGTGGTCGCCTTCACTAATGAAACGGGTATTTTAGCTAGTCATTTTTATTTGGAATGAATGCAAATCCACAGCCTGTTTCCAGTCATTTGAACGGGTCATCGGCAGCCCTGAAGATGGTTTTCCGTGGTTTCCTATTTTCACACCAGGCAAATGCTGGGGCTGTACCTTAATTAAGGCCACGGCCGCTTCCTTCCAACTCCTAGGCCCTTCCTGTCCCATCGTCGCCATAAGACCTATCTGTGTCGGTGCGACGTAAAGCCCCTAGCAAAAAAAAAAAAAAAAAAAAAAAAAATGACCGGGTCATCTAGCAGCGAAGATAGGAATTGTGCCGACTGCCGAAGACTGTCGCACTCCTCTGGGGCAATGATTAATGACTGACAGATGAAATGAAATGATAGTGGAGAGTGTTGCTGGAATGCAAGATGACAGGGAAAACCGGAGCAAACCTGTCCCGCCTCCGCTTTTTCCAACACAAATCTCACATGGAGTGACCGGGGTTTGAACCACGGAACCCAGCGGTAAGAGGCCAGCGCGCTGCCGCCTGAGCCACGGAGGCTTCTCCTTATTTGGAATATCACTTCTTTATTCTATTTATTTACCTTTTAATTCAGCCAGTCTGTATTCCGACAATTATTCTGTAGTACAGACATCGCAGATAAATAAATAAATAAATAAATAAATAAATAAATAAATAAATAAATAAATAAATAAATAAATAAATAAATAAATAAGTAAATAAATAAAATAAATAAATAAATAAATAATTTTTTTTTTTTGCTAGGGGCTTTACGTCGCACCGACATAGATAGGTCTTATGGCGACGATGGGACAGGAAAGGGCTAGGAATGTGAAGGAAGCGGCCGTGGCCTTAATTAAGGTACAGCCCCAGCATTTGCCTGGTGTGAAAATGGGAAACCACGGAAAACCATTTTCAGGGCTGCCGATAGTGGGATTCGAACCTACTATCTCCCGGATGCAAGCTCACAGCCGCGCGCCTCTACGCGCACGGCCAACTCGCCCGGTAAATAAATAAATAAATAAATAAATAAATAAATAAATAAATAAATAAATAAATAAATAAATAAACTGAAACCCGAGCTTAGAAGACGGAGGGCTCTGACGAAACGGGAAAATGGTGACATTAATACTGGCAGGATGTCAAAACCGGCAGACGAACAAAATCCAGACTCTGAAAATGAAATTTGTTGTTAACAGGCAGTCTAAACAGGCTCGACTCGAAAGAAAAAAAATGTAACAAAAGTATTTTAAAACGATTTTACATCCAAAAAGTCTCAGGATGAAAATTAGTCAGGCAGCAAGTTGTGGTAAATAGTGAAAACATCTAAATTCTTGTCCGGCTCCATGGCTAAATGGTTAGCGTGTTGGCCTTTGGTCACAGGGGTCCCGGGTGGGTCGGTAATTTTAACCATCATTGGTTAATTTCCCTGGCACGGGGGCTGAGTGTATGTGTTGTCTTCATCATCATTTCATCCTAATCACGACGCGCAGGTCGCCTACGGGAGTCAAATAAAAAGACCTGCACCTGGCGAGCCGAACCCGTCCTGGGATATCCTGGCACTAAAAGCCATACGACATTTCATCTAATTTCTTAACGTTAGAAGAAGAGAAAGTCTTTACTACTTCCAAAATAATATTTTTTAAAGCAATATTCATCGCAACTCGTTTTATTAAAGAAGACATTTATGAATGTATTTATTTGCGAGGGGTACCGTTAAGTCAAGGGACAATATGATTTTTTGCCATTGATAATAATAGTGTAAGTATCTGCCGTCCTTACACATTTCTAGCTATATTTGAACTCTATAAATGATTTCCATAACAACTTCACTTTATACTTCAATTGCTTCAGTTTCAAATTTAAACTGTAATATCGTGTCCATCGATGCGCAATGTTAGTGTTTTGAAATTCTCGCTTCTAACTTTTGCACACAGCTATCAGCTGTGCCGCTGATAGATATGGTTAATAATATTCAGATTAAAATCCAGGTCGCGAGCACTGCGCTCGATTTATCTCTAGTGGTATGCAGATTTTCTGTTTTGTATTTTTTGTTCAGTCACGTGAAAGAATGTGAATGCAAGGCTGTGATGAAAACATGTTCAGAAAGGACCATGCCAAACGAGATTGGCGGAGGGAGAAAGTTTACTGACCGCCGACCAATGAAATGTTTCATCATCTTTGAACTACGGAATCTCCTGAATAGAAATACTCTTTGCATTAGGAGGTCACCTACCAAATCAACTTCACGAACATTCGGGTTCGTTTTCCTTGGCAACCGTGAGAGGTGTTGTTTGAACTTCAGCAAATAGTTTGAAGTTTATTTACTGGTATATTTTGAAGAACTTTGTGCCTCCAGTCGCTACCTAATACTTACACATTACGATACGCTTAGTCGTGTGCTACGTGTTTTCAGTATTTGGTTGTGAGGATTCTTTTTTCTTGTTTAAGTGCTAGTGCCGTGTGTTATTATGGCTGCCTCCAGTGGAGGTGAAAGCCTTTTGTTAGGAGATAAGTTAGTTGTTGCGCAGGAGGAAGAAGTTCGGATGCAAGACGAATCTTCTGGAAACCTGGCAACTCAATCAATTTTGACAGACTCACAATTATCACAAAATTCTAATTCTAATGGTGTCAATGTACTGCCGCCTATGGAACGTGAACAGTATTCCCATTCACACCTTGGACCTTATATTGTGTACGTTGAATCTCTAGAAAACAAAAATTTAGGGCAACTCCATCCTATGGCCCTTGGGAGACATTTTTATGAACGTAATATTCCCGTCCAGTCTATCTCCCGTAAAGGTCGTAATCGCCTACAAATAATTTTTAATAATGCGGGCCAAGCCAACGATTTTCTGTGCCACCCTCTGCTCACATCTCTACATCTTAAGGCATACATCCCGTCATCTAATATTTTTCGTGTGGGGATTATTCGAGATGTGGATAAGAACCTTTCTGAAGACGACATTCGACTTTATCTTACTTCAACCGTACCGGTTAAAGCAGTACAACGTCTCAATCGTCGCATTGTTTCCAATGATGGAGTTGGTTATGTCCCCACTGGGTCAATTAAAATTACTTTTCGAGCCCAAAAGTTGCCTACACAAGTGTCTCTTTTCCAAGTCTACTTGCATGTTGAGCCTTTCATTTTTTCCCCTGTTCTTTGCAGAAAATGCCTCCGATATGGTCATACACAGGCCCAATGTCGTGCACAGGTAGCACGCTGCGGAAAGTGCTCAATGGAGCACGCCACCGATCATTGTACATCTCAAATTGCAAAATGTGTGTATTGCAAAGGCCCACATCCAACGGGAGCAATAACTTGTCCGGAACACAAATACCAACAAGAGATAAAGAAGGTCATGAGCACGGAACATATCTCATTTCAAGATGCTAAGAACAAGACTTCCCTCCCTCATTATCATCCGTCTCAACACCCCCAGGATTTTCCCCCCCTGGTACCAGAACAAGTCTCTTCTTCCCCTGTTCAAGATTTTTCTAGAAAACGTAAATTTACACAAGTAATCCAGAAATCTGCCCCTCCGCCTTTGACTCCGGGTTATGATAGAACTGGTTATCTTGCCTTGGTACGCCCTGACCCTGGTTCTACGGGCCGGGTTCCATTTTCTTCTCCTCCGCCTGCTACAACACCATCTTCTCTTCCCACAGCATCACCTCCCTCTACTTCGGGTCCTAGTTACCCGCCCCGATCCCACGACTCTCAACTGTTAATACAAAGAAACCAAGTACATCAAGAAATCCAACAAATCTTATTCTTGCTTCTTCAGAATGTGGGAGGAGAGTCTCCCATTTCACCGGTAATTTATCAACTACGAGATCGCATCGCTCATATCCTTACCCTATATGATACGCGTTTTGCAGTGGAACGCTAGAAGTCTTTTTCATAAAAAACATGAACTTCAACTGTTAATTCAGGAAACATGTGCTAACATCATTATAATACAAGAAACGTGGTTTTATGCAAACACCCTTTTTCATCTTCCTGATTTTCGAGTCGAACGCCTTGATACTAATGGAAGTGAAGGCCTTGCCATTTTTATTCATAAGTCTATTCCATATGTCCCCTTTCTTCTGACGCATTGCATTCCAAATACTCTTGCTTTAGGTATTATCGTGCGAAATATATATTTCATCAATATGTATTGTCCTCCTGATGTTTATATCTCTACCTCTCACTGGTCCCGCTTCCTTACCCAATTTGATTCCATAGACAATGTTTTTCTCTTTGGTGATTTTAATTGTTCCCATACTGCCTGGGGTAGTTCTAAAGATACATCTAAAGGGACAAATTTTCTTACGGCAACTCAATCCCATCACTTTACCCTTTTAAATGACGGGTCCCCAACTCGACTCACCCCTCCTGGTTCACCCCCTAGTTCTGTTGATCTTTCGCTCTGCCATGACCACATGACTCCTAATACCGTGTGGCATATACTCAGTGACACTCATCTGAGTGATCATTTCCCTATTATTATTTCTTTTGGTGTTTGTAAACCACCCTTTTCCTCATCCCCACCCTCTCAGCTCAGTAATATTCGGTCTTTCCGAAATTTTGATAAACAATCGTATTGTAGTTTCCTTCACACCCATTTCCTTCAATACACGCCCAATACCTTAGACTATCCTACCCTTCTACGCATTCTCTCCTCATATGTTGAGACTTTCCATCCATTCAAATTTATCCCCTCCCTCTGCCCCCGTCCTTATCAGAAAATACATTGGTGGGACGACGAATGTCACAAGTTAATACTGCGGCGAACAGCTTTATTTAAATTGTATCGTAAGAATATGACACTAGCTAATTATTTAACATTGAAACGTCATAATGCATGTATCAAACGCATATTTAATGCAAAGAGACGCGAGTCTTGGAAGGCCTTCATCTCCTCTCTTAATCATCGCGTATCTGCAACATCCCTTTGGAACGCCATTCGCGCACTTACCCGTGTTACTTCTGTACATCCTGCGCATTCGATTATTCTGCCTAATGTCCTTCTTTCTTTTCTATATACTATAACACCTGACTTCACAATTCCGCCTCCCTTTTCTTCTTTCCGTCCCATATCCCCCCAATTTTCTGTTTTACTTCAACCCATCCAACTGTCCGAATTACAGTCCGTTTTACAAGTAGTTCGTAGTTCATCTCCTGGTCCTGATAGTATCACTTACACTATGCTCCGACTTTTACCCCATACCGGTCTTCTTGTCTTACTTTCTCTTTTTAATAATATCCTTCTCACCTTACAGGTACCGGCACAGTGGAACAACTTTCATTTAGTCCCAATTCTTAAACCTGGAAAAGATCCCTCTTCTCCTTTAAGCTATCGTGGCATTGTTTTAAGTTCCTGTGTTAGGAAACTCTTTCAAAAAATTCTACTACGGCGTCTTCTCTGGGTTATGGAGAAACATCAGATCCTTCCTAAATATCAGTATGCCTTTTTTAAAGGACGTAGCACACAAGATCCACTCAATATTTTGTTGACTGATCTCCTACTAGCTAGACATCGTAAACATAGCACTATTACTGTTTTTCTTGATATTCAAGGAGCTTATGATTCCGTTCCTTTACATCTATTATGGTCGTGCCTTGATTCGCTTGGCTTTCCCTCTGCTTTTATTTCTCTATTAGAACGCCTATATACTTCTCGCACTCTCATTCTCAAATCCCCCTTCCCCCCGTTTCCAGGAAGACACGTTTCGCATGGAGTCCCACAGGGTGATATACTAAGCGGTATCCTCTTTGCGCTTTATATGCGAGATTTAGAACGTATAATTACAAAGAACGCACGAGTTTTAGCTTACGCAGACGACTATGTTTTATACGTATCACATGATAGTGTTGATGTGTGTAGGAGAAAAATAGAATGTGTCCTTCATGAGGTTGCTCTCTGGTTACATGAACATGGTTTCTCTCTCTCGCCTTCCAAATGTGCTGCAATCCTATTTACCCATACTCGCGCACCTAACCGTTCTCCTCTCCTTCTTGATCGTCTTACTATCCCCTTTGTTAATCAGCATCCCTACCTTGGAGTCATATTGGACCACAAATTATCATGGTCTCCTTATGTGGTCTCTCTTCAACGTAAAACTGATCGTTTTATTTCTATTTTACGTACGATCACCCGTCGAAGTTGGGGCGCTGACCCCGTTACAGCTATTCTCCTTTACAGAGCAACTATTCGATCCTTGCTAGATTATTGTGCTCTTTTTATCGACACCGCTTCTGCTACTACCCTTGCACGTTTAAATACAATACAATACCGCGCACTACGTGTCTGTTTAGGAGCACTTAAAACTACACCAACCAATGCCTTATTAATAGAAGCCGGTGAACAGCCTTTAAAGATTCGGCGACAGACTATAGCCGCTAAGTATGTCCTCAAACATTTTACTGTCACCCGGTCTCAGCTTATCCCCAAGCTACGACTTTTACATTCTTATTATTCTTCCAAATCTCCCCGTGGAAACCGTGTCCCTGCTTTATATACCGCATTTCGTTCTCTTATACCAAGAGAAGATGAGCTCCTCCGTTTACCCACATTGCCTTTATACTCTATCCCTTATGACAGTCAGTCCTTTTGTCCTCAAGTAATTATATCTTCTTCTGAATCATTTTCTTGTCTAACACATTCTACTCCTCTTTCCCCTCTTGCAACTAAACGTATTCGACTTTCCCTCTACATAAGGGAAGTAAGCATTTTTACTGACGGATCAAAATCAGCACACGGCGTTGGAGCAGCCTTTTATATCCCCCAACCATATACTCTCTCTGAGTTTTCCCTCCCTTCTGCCTTTTCTGTTTTTACCGCCGAATTGTTTGCTATTCGACAAGCCCTCATTACCATCAGGTCACATGCTTATGATAAGGTTACGATTTTCACGGATGCACAAAATGTTCTGCATGCCTTATGCTCGCCTCTCTCTTCCCCTAATTGGTACTTATATAGCGTTAAGTATCTCTTATATATCCTTACTCGTTCTGGTGTTTATATAACTCTAGTTTGGGTTCCCAGTCACTCTGGTATCATGGGGAATGAGACTGCTGATCAGGCAGCTAAACGAGCATCACAACAATCCCCCTCTCTTTTTCTTGCGATCCCCCCTTCTGATCTCATTCATGAAGTGCGGGATATAGCATATCAACATTGGCAGTCCGATTGGAATGAAACGTCACGAGAAAAGGGATGTTTTTATCATCAATTACAACCTGTTATTCCTCTTAAACCGTGGTTTTATTATGGTACGTACTCTCGACGCCATATCACATCTATTATACGTCTACGTTTTAATCATGCCCTTACTCCCCAATATAAAAATCGTTTTCATCTTCCTCCCCCAACTTCCTGTGCTTGTGGCTTGTCTGATACTGACAGTAATCATCTTCTATTACAATGTCCTGCTTTTGATGTTCCCCGCCAGCGCTTCCTATCCTCTTTGCTTAACATGGGCATCCCCTTCCCCACAAGTATTTCGTGTTTATTATCCTCTCTAACTCCTACTCTTGTGAACAGCATAAATCAGTTTCTTGATGAAGCACATATTATATTATAATCCTCTGACAGTCTCTTTATGCTCTCTCTTCCATTGCAAAATGTTTATCATAATTTTGGTAGGATATAAATCTCTTTACCCTCTGTCTATATGTTATCATCGTTTTCTTGTGTGACTCCTATAGAATGTTTTTTTTTCCTTTTTTTTTCTATCAATTACTTTTTAAAGTACAATACGAGTGATACATGTGTCAGTGTTAAGTAATTAATGTTTTCGTGACTGGACGATAACACATGAGTCCAACCACACCTTTCAAGAAGAAGAAGAAGAAGAAGGAGGTCACCTTGACTCGAGGAAAGGTCGTCTGCTTAATAGAAGAGTTCTGGAAAGCGGTATGTTGTTTCTCCTAAATTCTGTCAATTGATTTGGCTATTTAAAAAGAGAAGCGGTAAATGGGTTTAAAGGAAAAGAGAAGTTAGATGGCCTGGCTTTTGTTTCAGTAGTCTGGGATATCTGACAGACTAGACAAAACTTCCTTTTGTTTTTTTAAAGGAACGGAATGAGGAAGTGGGCGTAACGTTTTCTTTATGATAAGCCGGCGAAATGTGATATAACAACTGTACAACATGCGCTCATGTTCTTGTGTATGTATCAATTTTAGGTTAATAAAAAGTTTTGTCGTCGAATGTCACAAATTATGAAAGTATATTGTTTGTTAATATAAATCATTTAAATTGTGTATATATGCTGGGTTTATGTTTATTTTGTAGCTTAATTTCGGGTTCTTTAATTGTGATTGTTAAATTTCAGACGTATCGTATAAGTGCATTTGTTTTTGTACAGTTTGTTATATGATATAAATATTATGATATTGTCAGATTATAATGAGCATAAGAACTTTACCTAATCAAAAAATATTCTTAATGTTTTAGTTGTGAAAATTACCAGAGGGGGTTTATGTTTTGTTTAGCAACAGCAGCAACAGCAACAACCACCACCACCACCACCATTGCAACAGCAACAACAACCACCACCACCACCATTGCAACAGCAACAACCACCACCACCACCACCACCACCACCATTGGAGCAGCAGCAGCAACAGCAGCGACGCACAACAATGGAGGAAGGTGCAAATAAGCGATTTATTGAGAGGGGATCTCATAAGGGAAAAGGATTAGCTGTTTTCACGAGTGGAGGAGATTCACAAGGTAAGCATAAAGTTCTGGTGCATTTTATCATATTAGAATCACTGATTTGAGAAATGTCATATAAGTCAACCAAAATTAGTTCTTCAGGGGATCCATAAAACTGTATAAACAGAAATACATTGAATAAAATGAAATGGTGTGTGGTGTATACCTTCTTTTAGGTAAGAGATATTCTCAACCCATTGACGATTCCTTCGAAGAGTCAAATAAGACTTCAAACTCCTTGTGAGAGAAGTGCTGACGTATGACATTTCTCAAATCAGCAGTTCATTAGTGCCTAAAAACTTGCAGACAGTAGTTGCTTCTGGCATGCTCCACTGGCTGCCCATCCCAATCAGTGGTGATATTTAACTGTTTACCCACACGTGTGAATGAAATATAACCTCTTTCTTTTTTTTAGGTAAATGGTGATAAATGAATGCGCATGCGCACGCACAAACACACACACACACACTCTCTCTCTCTCTCTCTCTCTTTGAACAAAATCTAACCTCATATGCCTTGCTTCACTCAATATGTACTGCACACTGAAAGGAGGTCAATTGAAAATTCACCGACATAGTTTTGATGATATTGCCCAAGTTTCATAACAACATTGAAATGGAATATTCCATTTGAGAATTTTGCCCTATTTACAAAAGGCTGTAAAATAGCTGTGGAGTACAGTGTTCTCCTTGGGATCATTTCAGTGGGTGCACCGGCCTGCCGTTTTTACGGACCACATGGCTAACATAACCTAGATGTGTGCTAATTACATAATATTAACCCATATATGCCCAGAATTACTTGTGGCTCCAAAAATCAATGAAACACTTTATATTAACTAGGCTACTTAATTTAAACTTAATAGAGCCTGGAATGTTACAATTTCGTGATTTGGGTTCCTTGGGCAGTAAATAACGCCTGTTGCGAAAGTGCAACAATGGTCAAATCAGGTCTCATTTTAGGCTTAATTAAGTATCTTTTGAATTATCTAGTTATTTTGTTACTGGTTATTTTAATACATATTTGAGCATTGCATGCTCCAAATTAAAATGTAAATACTGTGTAACTGTTTATTTAAGTGGGAAGTCTTCATTATCCTCAAATTAATTGCATCAATTACATCGGAGTTCAAATGTTTAGCTTGACTATCACGTTGTGTTGTGTGCAGGCGGTATCTGGATTAGCGTGGAATCGCATGCGAACACTCTGTTCAGCATGACGTCACAAACCCGTATGGCACTCCACAGCAACCGAGTGATGGTAAGGTCTGGTGTTACATGTTATGAACGAGCAGTAGATGACAAGTTCACAATACTCTGTTGTGTTTGTGATAATAACACTAAAATAGTTGAATTTTGCAGTTAATGTTTACCTGTCTGATATTATGGTTAATGCCCTGAGGGGAACGAACTGTAATTTTATCATATTAATTTTTTACATAGTATTCCCAGCCCGGCTACTCATTCCCGCCACCTGGCTAAGAAAATTTCTGGGGAGAACACTAGAGTACATTCAAATCAGTCTTTGCCTAACAAAGGAGTTGTATTCTCTTCTCCTGAAAACTGCAGTGGATGCCTCAAAAGCTGTCCTTCAACCATCTGTAAAGTCAAAGTTATAGACATTTCATTTTTAATGGTTGAAAAGTTAACATTAATTTTCAGTTTTGAGTATATAGAAACAGCTAAATTGCAAAATTTATACTTCAGTTGCTTTACTTCCAAGTTAAATTGTAATAGCTTGTAATAAATGCACACTGTTTGGTTTTCTGAAATAACTGCCTGTAATATTTGCTCACATAGTTGCAGTTGTTCTGCTGTAAGAGATGGTTATTTATGTAAGAGGATGTTGCAAAATTTTTCTTTGCAGAGAAATATGTCATGAATTGCAAACTGAATAACGGTCAGTTGTTTTTATTGATCCAGTATTTTACCGGGCGAGTTGGCCATGCGGTTAGGGTTGTGAGCTTGCATCCGGGAGATAGTGGGTTTGAACCCCACTGCCGGCAGCCCTGAAGATGGTTTTCCATGGTTTCCCATTTTCATACCAGGCAAATGCTGGGGCTGTACCTTAATTAAGGCCATGGCCGCTTCCTTCCCCATTCCTAGGCCTTTCCTATTCCATCGTTGCAATAAGACCAGTCTGCCACGAACTTACTACACTGGCATAGCAGGGGGAGAGGTGATACTTCCATGTGGCGCGTCTCAGGTGGCGGATAGGGGGTCCTAACTGGCTTGCTGGCGGACTCGAGGGAAATAAAATATCTCTCGCAGACCAAACATACAATTCCCTGTGGGTGGGGGACAGAGATGAAGAATACACCCACGGTATCCCCTGCCTGTCTTAAGAGGCAACTAAAAGGGGCAACCAAGGGATGATCAAATTAGAACCATGATACTACTAGTAATTAGTACCACCATGCAGGGAACACCATAGGTCGCTCTTACTTGCACGTAGTACTACTATATTAGGTACAAAATAGGTTTGTGATTAGGCTGCTTTCTTCCCACTCCTAGCCATTTTCCTATCCCATCATCGCCATAAGACCTATATGTGTCGGTGCAACGTAAAGCAAATTGAAAAAAAAAATCCAATATTAAGGTAAATGTATGTACCAACAGATGACACTCAGTCTAAACGTCTTAACACTAAGGAATTTCCTCAATCGCTTCATTTGGTTGGGCACAATTTGATCATCCTCTGTACAGTCGTGACCTAGCACCTAGTGACTACCTCTTGTTCCTGCCCTTGAAAAAGCATTTAGAAGGTCAGCGCCACGACGATGAAGACTTAAAATGACTGCGAGGCAGTGGCTGGCACATCAGGTGGATGGAATTTAGAAGTTAGTTTCACGATATGACGAGTGCCTTAATATGTTTGGAACTTATGTTGAGAAGTCGTTTAAGTTATAGGCTTACATGTAAAAAAAAAAGAATTGTTTAAAAAACTGCATTACTTTTTTTCTCTATTAAAATGGTACCTAATTAAAAATCATGCCTCATATATCCTCACTTGAGCTGTGGGATGGTTGTCTGGGGTTGCGTGGCAAATGAATACTTTGAACAAGGGAGTTGGCTATGTTAAGAGTTATTTTTTTAACATACAAGGTAAACTATGTTGACTTCCAAAACCAGTAGTTGACACGGGGTGTCAGCCATTGGTGTCCAAGGTGTCAGGCATTGGCTCGTTGTTTCGTTTTACAATTTCTTTTCTCTCTTTTTTTTAAATCCCTAGATTCAAAATGTAAAAAAGAATGTTAAATTATTCACAAGAGACCATGGGCAGTCTGAGACGATGTCTCGAGATTTCTCGGGATTTCTCGAGACTAGTGCAGGCATTATTTCTCGCAAGGAATTTCGAGAAATCTCGAGCGTTGTCCCCACAATGTGCGGCGAGCAGCCTGCAGGTAGTCGGAGCTGAATGTTATTTGTTCCGAATATGTGAATAGCCAACTACGGGCCTTCTAATTTTCGTAAATACGTGTCAAAAAGCGACTAGGGCGTTCATTTATACCGAGGTCTATTTTGACGCAGTATAACAATTATAAAGGATACGCATTCGGACATTGTATGCACTGGTAGGTACACGAATGAGTGGTTTACGTACAGAACCTGGCGACTACTGTGGGTATATACATTCAAAAACAGGAGTAAGGTTATCCACCTGTTCAATACTACTTACGATGTGTTATCATTAAAATGTCACGTTTTATTATTCCATTTGGTGGGTGCCGGTTTCGGCATTATATAATGCCATCATCAGCCCAAGATTTAAGCAAGCAAGGGCACTTAACAAAATACATATGTATGTACATAGATAGCTAGCAATGATAGTCGCGTTACATCATAAAACATTTGACCACATAATATCTCTAAAAACATATTAAAATTATGAAATTCTGGAATTCTAGATTTAAGATAAGAGTTTTTTGTACGTACAATTCATTATATTCTTATCACCCAGTAATGTTAATTAATGATTTCTATGTATAGAACTACAGTAGCTGCTAAGTTATGTAAGATCTTCTTTTTTCTTTTTACCATCTATATAGTTAAATGACGATTATTCTATTGCTCTTGAACATCATATAAAGTCCTTGAGAACGTTCTATCGTGTAAGATTGAATCCTATATACATAGTTATCACATTTTAGGGTATTATTGTACAGTATAAAATAGAGAGAAGACCATTATACATTCAATGCAAATAAAAAGTAGTTCCTCTTGGTAAAACTTAGATAACCATTGTAAACTGGTCAGCTGTTTAGAGCAGGTGGACAGCTTGTTCTTAGTGTAATTGTTGTTGGAATCTTGCTGATATGTCTTAACTTGATAAGTCATATAATAATAGAGGCTAAAATTTCAGTAATATCTTCAAATATAGGTGGGTTGAGGCCGAAGGTTGACTTTTTTATGAAACACAATGTTTTCACTGGTCAAACGTAACCTTAGAGGATCTTAATTCAACCGGACCTAAAAGAAAATAATACCTGTGTAAGGATAACATACACAGATCAAGAAGGGTGTTAGGCAATTTTTTGAAAAGAAAAAACAGAAACTCAAGTTTTTGACGTTACTTACTGTAGGTACACGTAAGTGGATATAGGTACACGAATGAGTGGTTTAAGTACAGAACCTGACGGCTGCTGTAGGTACATGTAACTGGATTCTAGAGGTGTGCATTATTCGAACTCGAGACGAGGCAAGATGCGCCTTGCTGCATATGCAACCACCATTACGCATGAGTGGAATGTGCAATCTAAATTGCTATAGAGTATTCACGTCATATTTAGGTAGGTACTTCGATATATGACGGTGCAATGTGAATGAACTGTGTCGAATTGTACGCGACAACTTGAAGACTACGTCCGAAACGCAACGTAAGTCGTGGATGTCGGTTATTTTTAAGAGATATCACATAGCACAGCCCACTGTGTTGCTTATTCAAAAGAAGTAAAATACATAGGCAGAAATACTTCTGGGATGATCCGGCACTTACAAACGCATAATATCAATGAAGAGTAAGAGTCACAGAACACCTCCGGCCCGGTCTGAATCACAAGAAACTACCCTGCCGACAACGATTGTGAGGCAGGCATCCTAATAACAATTATTAACAAATTATACGGGTTATTCAGCTAAGAAGTCCACCTGACATAACTCGTGAACAGTTTAAGATACTGGCATTCTGTATTCACTTTCGTTAATGGTAAGGAGCTCATAGTTCAACATGCAGTGCTTTCATAGGATTTTGACAAAATTTATCGTCACCCACGTTTCCATGTGAGAACTGCTGATGATGACTATCAAGCTTACACTCGCAGTTAATGGGACGTCGCACAGTTCGCAGCACACGAGAATCGGTCTCGAGAGCGTTGCCCATCACCCCTGTTACACGTTCCACTCATGTGTAATGGGGGTTGCATATGTAGCAAAGCACATCTTCCCCATCTCAGTTTCGAATAATGCACGCCTCTAGTATCCAAGTAGGTGTACTTCCTATCTACAATTATTCACAAATTATGCATTGTTATTCACCTAAGATGTCCACCCCAAATGTTGTGAACAGTTTAAGATACAATCTGTTTCCACTTTCGTTAATGGTATTAAGGGGTTCATAGTTGAACATGCAGTACTTTTCCAGGCTTTTGACAAAATGTATTGGCTCACACGTTTTCATAAGTGAACGTTATTTCACGCAATAACTGCCAATGATATACTATCAAGTTTACAGTCGTAGTTACTGGTACGTCAAAAGCCTGGAAAAGTACTGCATGTTCAACTATGAACCCCTTAATACCATTAACTAAAGTGGAAACAGAATGTTAGTATCTTAAACTGTTCACAACATTTGGGGTGGACATCTTAGGTGAATAACAATGCATAATTTGTGAATAATTGTAGATAGGAAGTACACCTACTTGGAGGAGGATCGGTCTTGGGATTCTCGCGAGAATCTCAAGATCTGCGACGTCAGTCTCGAGCGAGAACATTGCCCATCACTATCCCAGGGTGACACTAATGTATAGAGTCATTTGATTTTATTGTTTGTGTGGTTTGGATTTTTAAAACTTTGAAGACTGATTTCATTGCATTTTTACTCCAAAGACTGATCTCATGGTTTTTTTTTAATTTGAAGACTGATTCCATTGCCTTTTTAACTTTGAAGTCTGATTTCATTCATTTATTTTTACTTTTGAGACTGACTTTTTATATTTTTTAAGTACTAGTAACTGTTTTCCATATTAAGAAAACAGTATTGCTCTTATGACAACAGCTCTGCTCAACGGCTCTGCTCAACACCATCACAGGAAAACGGCGGCACATAGGTTTGTGGAATTCAGTATTTAAGTTAAAGATAAGAAGAGGAAGAAACTAAGCTGCAATTTACTTTTATAAACTAAAGGGGACAGGGGCTATTTTTGGTTTGTACGGAATCAGAGGTACACTACAGCATATAAACAAACCTCAGCCTTGAAGTGTAAGGTAAAATGTGGCAGAAAATAGAAACATGTTTTTTTATGGGCTCGAGGGATGAGGAATGCATTTAATAAATTTCCCCAGGCAATGCGGGGTACTACTTGTGCTGTCATAATGCTCACAAAAACAAGAGTAAAAATTAAATGAAGTGATAAAATTAAAATGTGCTTTATAGGAAGAACAGCTAAATAACAAAACCAAGTGCAAATAAAACACATGGCAATTTTTTAAAATTTGTATAAGTTATGCCACGACGTATCGCTGCACATCACAACATCAAAATTTTCAGTAACCACTTCTGTACAGTACGAAAATAACAGACTAAACACAAATACTATGCAATATGCAACTCTCGTTCAACACAAGACAATTACGCACTGGTTTAAAGCCTAAAAACACACATGCAACAAATGAATACTGTAAGGCAGACCCTCCGATGAGGATGGGCGGCATCTGCCATGTGTAGGTAACTGTGTGTTATTGTAGTGGAGGATAGTGTTGTGTGGTGTGTGAGTTGCAGGGATGTTGGGGAAAGCACAAACACCCAGCCCCCGACCCATTGGTATTAACGAGGGAACGTTCAAATTCCCGACTTAGCCGGGAATCGAACTCGGGACCCTCTGAACCGAAGGCCAGTACGCTGACCATTCAGCCAACGATTCGGATAATAAAATGATTGTGGATCATGTTGTCGTTTTTGCCCAAGATGAAGATGATCAGGAAATTTAATCTGAAAAGGAAAATGTCCCCACATGAAACTAAGCTCCTCGGAGCAGCAAACCTACTTCGAAAATACATTATTGTTGCTCCTAGCAATACATTAGATGGTGGTGGTGGTGATTATTGTTTTAAGAGGAAATACACCTGGACAACCATCTTCTTCTTTCGTTTTGCCCCACTATGTACCACGTTAATTCAGATTCAGCTTCATCTGTTTCTGGGCTTTACTCCTCGTCCAGTTCTCCTTCATCCTTTCATTCTGCAATCTCCTCCTTTCTTCTGCCCATGGCGCATGGATCTAACTTTTTCTTGAAACCTCTTGGTGGCCGTGATCCTCGACTTGTAAGCATCCCTGTTGCTGATTTCCGTTCCTTGTATTCCCATTTCTTCCAGGTCCTTCTTCACCTGGTACCAGCGCACTGTAGTTTTCCTGGTCGCAAAAAATCTTATTATGTGATTGGTCTGTCTTCCTGGGTTCATTCTGTAGATATGTCCGAAGAACATGGCTCTCCTCTTCTGGATGGTCCCTGAGATCTTTTCCATCTTAAGATGCAATTCTTGGTTTCCTTTCTTTCTGTATGATCCATCCTCTGTTCTTTGGGGTCCCAGTATCTTCCTCAGAATCTTTCCACTAGTTCCTACTTCTTGACCAATCCTGTTTTTATCAGGTTCAGAGTTTCAGCTGCATATAAAGCCTCCAGGTGGGTGACTGTCTGGTAGTGTCCGAGTTTTGTGTTGATCGAGATATTCTTCTTGTAAGTGTTCATGGTTAGTTTATATGCCAACTTCATCTCTTTGATTTCCAATAACAGTGCTTCTCTCTCTGACAGGTTGTCTATCCAAGTTCCCGAATAGCTGAATTTCTCCACTTTCTGAATCCTTTCTCTCTCAACTGTCATCCATCTGGGTGCTGTTTTGATGTTGGTCATGTATTGTGTCTTCTCGAAAGATATCCGTAGACTTGCTTTACTTGGTTCTTCCTGGAGTTGGGCAGTTTGGTTCTGTGCCTCCTCGATTGACTCTGACAGAACCACAATGTCGTCCACAAAGGCTAAACAATCAACTCCAGTTCATTTGTTCTTGCACCCTGTTTGTATACCACCTATTCCCTTGCATTTTACAGCGCCACACTCTGATCACTTTAAGAGCAAAGTTGAATAGAAGGGGAGATTTTCCATCTCCCTGTCTAACCCCAGTTTGAATCCCAAAAGGTTCCAATAGCATCCCTCTGAACTTGACCTTGGATGTTGGGCCAGTCACTGTCTGTTTAATGAGTTCTCTTGTCTTCCTATCTAGACCCATTCCTTCTAGGATATGAATCATTGTTTCCCTGTCTGCAGAATCGGAAATCCACAAATCTATATATATAAAATAAGAGTTTTGTCTGTACATTGCTCAGAATTTGAAAAGAATGGTATTTCTGTATCGGCCATGTCCATTATAACAAGGGAATGTACTTTTTACTTTTCCATAATTTCTGTCTATCTGTCTATGTATGTACACGCATCACGAGAAAATGGCTGAAGAGAATTTAATGAAAATCGGTATGTAAGGCCCGGGAATAAGCCGCTACAATCTAGGCCATAAATAATCTTATTCACGCGCAGAGAAATGGTAGTTTAGGGGAAGGCCTAAAATTTAATTCTCAAATATTTATGTTAGTAGTGGTCCTATCTTAATGAAAATCGGTATGTAAAGTCCGGGAATAAGTGGCTACAATCTAGGTTGTAAATAATCTTAATCACGTTGAGAGAAATGGTAGTTTAGGGGAAGGCCTAAATTTTAATTCTCAAATATTTATTTGTCCTATATTAATGAAAATCGGTATGCGAAGTTGGGGAATAAGTCGCTACAATGTAGGCCATAAATAATTTTATTCATGCTGAGTGAAATGGCAGTTTAGGGGAAAGCCTTAGATTGAATAATCAAATATTTCTGTTGTTTGTGGTCCTGTTGACAAATAGTATGTAACTCAATTAAATATTATTAAATTTCCGATCATTTACGTCTTTTACATTTTTACTGTACCAGCTATGATAACAGAGATATTCATGAAATTGTATTTTTTTGTAAAGTCCATTTCAGCGCCGCCACGAGAAAATGGGTAAACAGAACTGAATGAAAATCGTTATGTAAAGTCAAGGATAAGGAACTGCAGTCTACGCTATAATGAATTTTATAAGACGCCCTGATATTACACAGTCGAAAGAAAACTGAATGTGAAGGCTTACAATACAGAAAGCTCATAACATGGATCAACAATAACATTACATTAACCATTGTTTGTTATGATGTGCTTTGTATTTCTGTTGCGGCTCATCTCTGATAGATGGGATTACTGCTGTATACCGAGATTTTTTAAATTTTGCCTTACGTCGCGCCGACACAGATAGGACTCATGGCGACGATGGGATGGCAAAGGGCTAGGAGTGGGAAGTAAACGGCCCTGGCCTTAATTAAGTTACCGCTCCAGCATTTGCCTGGTATGAAAATGGGAGACCACGGAAAACCATCTTCAGGGCTATCGACAGTGGGGTTAGAACCCGCTACCTCCCGGATGCAAGCTCACAGCTGCTCGGCCCTAACCGTGCGGCCAACTCGCCCGGTCGTACTGAAAATAACAGCCTGCCTGAATATTGGCGGAAAGTAACTGAGGAGTTAGATAACTTTCTTCTTTAGCATGCTGTTCCTCTGGTTCATGAATTTTCTGATACTACTGATACGTAACAAACTGGTTCATCATAGCATTCCAGCTATTTTATCCCGACTCTGAGGCACTGATTAGAATGAGCAGTGTGCATATTAAATGGAATAATGGCAGAGGAGTGTTCACGGCTGTCTGCGGTCTGGTCATTCCAGCACTGGAACTCTGGACTGTTAGATCGGCACAGTAGTACTGTTCGCTAAAAGTGAAAAAATGTGTGGTTTTTCATTTGATCGAGTATTTTATATGATAACATTGCTTTTAATCGCTACAATCCTACTGGCGACTTCAGGTAGGAAAACCACAAAGACAGTCTTTTTGAGAATCCCGTAGTGAAGCACGGGTACATCAGTTAGTGTGAGCATAAATCTCTTGTTTCTTTGTTTCCGGTATGCCATGATCAATTTTAGGTTCAGGATCTGTTCTGCACATGACCTGCCCTTTCTAAAACCTCCTTGATATCACCAATTTGTGGCTCCAATTGTTTTTCTACCCTATGTAGCAGTGCCTTTGAAAATATCTTATATGTCTCTGGCAGTAGTGATATTCCCTTGTAATTATCAACATCTGTATTATCTCCTTTCTTGTGAAGTGGGTGTATCAACGCTGATGTCCATCTATGTATCAGCTTCTCCTCCTCCCAAATCTTGCTCAGGATTCTTGTCACTTCAATGATCGCTCTGTCATCGGCATATTTCCAAAGGTCCGCAATAATCCCATCTTCTCAAAGTGCTTTATTGCTCTTCAAGGTCTTGATGATGCTCCTTACTTCTTCCACAGTTGGAGGTTCTGACTACGGATTTGGTTCTTTGTGATCTTAGTCAAATTTCTTGGATGGTGGTTCACAATTAAGGAGTTTCACAAAATGGTCTACTAGGATCTGACTGTTCTCCATATGATTGTGGGCTACTTTTCCTTCTTGGTTTCTGAAGTTCAGACTTGGTGGCTCATATCTACTCAAGGTACACCTGAATGTTTTATGAAAGTCCTGGGTGTTGTTTTTCTGAAAGTCTTGTTCGATCTGGATCAAGCGTCCTTTCTCATACTTTCTCCTCAGATTCCTGATGATCTAGGCAGTTCTTTTCCTTGTTTCCTGGAACTTCTTCTGGTTTTCAGGTGTTTTCCGGGAACACAGTCACCCATGACTTCTGGCATTCTTCAATTGCCTCATCACCTTCAGATGACCATAACACATTTCCTCCTTTTCTCCAGAGGGACAGTGGATTTTGCATTATCAGTCACAGCATCTTTTAATTGTTCCCATCCCCGATACTGCCTTTTGTTAAATTATCTTGTGAAGTCTGTGTGTGTTCTCAGTTTTTCAGTGTCGAACTTAGTCGTTTGAACTGTGTTCCTGCGTGTTTGGGATCTTGGGATGATCTTGACTTTGATTGTAGAGAGAAAATGATCTGAATCTATGTTTGCACCCCTCAGGACTGTTACGTTTTGGATTTCCTTTTCTGCATGTTTCAAGATTGCTACATGATCAATCTAGAACTCTTTCAGGCTGGGGTTGGGAGATATCCAGGTTTTCTGTTTTCTTGGGAGGTGTCTGAAGGCTGTCGATTTCATGACCAGATTGATGGTCTTACATAGACCAGTCACTCTCCATTTCAGTTTGTGGGCTGAATATTCTCCAGTGATGTTTCTGAATCTCTTTTCTTTTCCCGGTTGTACACTAAAATCCCCAAGTAATATGATCACATTGTTAGTTGGTACTGTGGATATTGTTTCCTCCAAATCTTCCCAGAAGTCCTCTTTTCCTTTTTTTGTTGCTCTCATTTTTGGGTGCATGTGCGTCGACTAGCATGTAGAGCTTATTTGCTCCTTTGAAAGACAGGATGGAAATTCTGCCATTTTGGGAAGTGAAGTCAGTTATTGCTCCCAGGATTAGATTATTTACTATGAAACCCGTTCCCAAGTGAGGTACGTTTTTCATCACTCTCTTGCCAGGTTTTCCTTTCAAAATCTTATAGCCTTCTGATTCAAAAGCTGACTCATCTGTGAATCTAGTCTCCTGTAATGCTGTTTATCAGGATATTGTGTTTGGACAAAGTATCGGTGAGATGTTTGAGTTTTCCAACTTTGAGGAGTGAATTGACATTGAATGTTGCCAAGTGAGCTACTCCCTTGCTCTTTAATCTCTTGCATGCTGGTTATTATTAAGCGTATGGTATTTACATAATGGACAAGTACATACAATATTATACAAAAGGAAAACCTGCAAAGAATACATGGTACTAAATAGGGAACAATTACTGAGACATCAGCGAAGTCTTTCCAGTCTCCACCATAAGCATGCAGAGGGCATTCGTCCATTATATGATGCATGATATGGACCAATGCACCACAATCACATGCTGGAGAGTCCCTGAAGCCTCACTGGTGAAGGGAGAATTCAGATCTTCCACAATTAGTGTGAAACCTGTTTAGTGATGACCACGTTCTTTTTGGCAAACTGAAACCAGCTGGGGCGTGGTTTGGATTAAAGAGGCTTGGCCACTCCGGAGCTATACGAAACCATTCCTCTTTCCATTCCTCTTTTAAATTGAAACCAGCATCCATTAGATTCTTAGCTGTTTTCATTGGTGGCTTACGAGATTTCAGCCTTTGTCTCCAGAGATCTGCAACATCCCTGTGGATGGGTAGAGTTGGATTGGACATATGATCTTATCATATTCTTGAACAAGGGTTCTTGAATGTCGCAGGCTTGGTGGAGCAATGTGCGACAGGACTGGCAGCCAGTTGCATGCTCGTGTGAGCTCCCCAGAATTCAAAGGCTCGCTGACATTGTTCTTGACCACGGTGCATTGCTTACCACCTGGGGTAGTGCCAGTGCCTGATCTTTCTGTCATGCTGAGTCAAATGATTCGGTTTGGGGCTGATGCCTAGACATCGACGAGAGACGCAACTGAAGTTGTTAGCCTCAGAGGAGTTAAGTTCACAGCTGCCCCTCAAATGGAGATCAAACGCTGCCCCTGAGCTGCCCATTATGCGTTCAGACACTGAGAGTAAGTCTGATATCTGCCCCTACATGGTTCAGATACCTTTTACTCCATTAATCCCGAGCACTGGGATGCCTCCTCCACCAATTATGCAGTACCGTAGTCCACTTTCTGCATTGCTGTTGCCGTTGAGGTTTTCACCGTAACCCTGGCAAGGGACCCTTACCAGATGTTACACACCGGATCAGTGTGCTCTGGGACTCGCATAGGTACGGGCGCCACGCCCTGGGAAGGACTGTCTCCGAAGAGAGTACCTACCTGCTACCTTCCAACCATCATCTATTAACACTAATCAGAGGAAAAATGTGTACGGGGACTGACACTTCGAAAAATGAAAGTATCGGCCAAAGAAAGACAAGGACCACAAAGGGCATGAAAATAAGACTCCCTAGGCCTTGATACCTAATACCGTTGGTGTTGGAAAAGAACAAATGTTGACCAAGCTAGGTCGGATGAAAGTGAGGAGCCTAGCACAAGTAAGTGGAAAGAGTGCCAGGACACAGCCAAGGGCCCCATGGGCGCCAGCCCATGCTTCCAAGTTAAAAGCCTCTGGGGCCCCTTGTAGTCACCCCTTGTGACAGGTAGGGGACTGTGGGTGTTATTCTACTGCCCCCACCCACACGGGATTACCAGTATATCAAGTGATACTAATAGTTACTTGAACTGCATAGAAAATATAATTTATGATAAGCAGCACGCAAGTAGGCCCCCCCACCACACACACGCGCGCACACACACACACACACACACACACACACACACACACACACACACACACTCGCACACTTACTTTTTTTTTCATCTCCCAATGTTGGCAGCCCTGAAGATGGTTTTCCGTGGTTTCTCATTTTCACGCCAGGCAAATGCTGGGGCTGTACCTTAATTAAGGCCACGGTCGCTTCCTTCCCACTCCTAGCCCTTTCCTATCTCATTGTTGCCATAAGACCTGTGCGACGTAAAGCCACTAGCAAAAAAAAACTTTTTTATAAGAATTGTTCGTATTTGCATTTTGGTGTCAAAATTGCATTCCCCATCACATAAAACATTTCCTGTCTATGACACTGTCTTGCTTATGAGATGTTCAGTCCACAGTCGCTTGAAAAGAGTATTAATGAAATTTTGCTGTATTCTCATTTTTAAAAGTAATGTTCTGGTATGCTGTTTGTGTCCTTCATCCTTGTTTACATATACTATTCTTCAGCCACGTTTTTCTTTTCATGCCCACATTGATTTCTTCCTCTTTGTTGGTGTAAATTTAGGTTTGCAAATTCCTTAGACTAGCTTTAATGAATACCTCTTCTAATTTGCTACTGTGAATCATCTGCGTTAAAATTAGTGTTTTTCTTTCTTATTACAATGCTTCAGATAGGAAGTTGGTTGCCTAGAGCTGTATATTTGCTGTTGTTGCAGGAATGAATGCAGCTGTCCGTGCTGTGGTGCGCATGTCCCTCTACTTAGGCTGTAAGGTATTCTTCATTAAAGAAGGTTACCAGGGTATGGTGGATGGAGGAGACAACATTGTGGAGGCTCACTGGGCATCTGTGTCCTCCATCATACATAGGGTATGTGATGAGTTTTTATTTTTTTAAAATTCTTCTTCTTCTTCTTCTTATTATTATTATTACTATTATCATTATTGACTTAATTGGCTACCAGATAGCTCTGACTCCATCTTGCATGCTGATACAGGCTCCCCAGAATCCGAAGGCCTGTGCGCGCCACCTGAAGCGACAGTGGATTTCCAATGCTTGATACCACTTGGGCAACTTCTTTCGGAAAGAGTTTTCATCATGCATAGTGTTACCTCATTAGAAGATTAGGGGACAGATTGCTCCTTCCATTGTTAGAACTACGGTTGTGAGCCATAGAGCCAGTTCATTCGCCCTATCATCTGTTGGGAAACTTCCTGTTCTGCTGTTTGAGGCCATTGACTGTATTCCTTTCTGCCTCTGTTGATATGCGGGTGTTTATTTGGCCAAGCATTATTCACACCTGTCCTGCATATCTACAGGATGTCCCGTCAGCTATCGGGACGCGCAGTGTGGGGGTTGAGGCCCCCCAGCCCAGTGTCTCACGCGAGGTTATGTCCTGCCCTTACTCAGCTCAGAGCAGAACTCCCATGCAAGCTAACTGGATCTTGAGCAGTCTGGATTAAATCCTGAAGACATCCTAAACTGAACAAAGAATAGATCGGTGATCGACAGCTGCAGAGACTTCTATGACAAACAGAAACTGAATAGGGGAAGGACAGAAAATAGATGGGCTGCCAGAGAAAGAACGCAAAGATTTTGGGCTGCAAAGAAGGCTTCCAGTAATGTGTGACTATTGTTTAACGTGGTCTCAATTGGTCATAAACAAATATGATGATCATGATGATGATGATGATGATGATAAACTTTATTGACCACACTGGACCAGTAGAGTCATTCCTTGTTCATTTTATCTTTGAAGGTTGTACTGGTTGAATATGTAATTTTTGCTGAAAATTTGAGAATCTTAAGATGGATGTTACTGGGCGAATTGGTTGTGTGGTTAGAGGCATGCAGCTGTGAGCTTGCATTCAGGAGATAGCGGGTTTGAACCCCACTGTCGACAGCCCTGAAGATCATAGGATATAAACTTCATGGTTTTGATCCATATTGAATTGTGATCACAATAATAAATATTAAATTAATGTCATAATGGTCCACCTTTTCAATACTATAATATGAAATTTTTTTGAATTCCATTACTAAACTAGGGACTAGTTACGGCCTTGGCTGGCCAAACACACAATTGACATTAAAATCTGGAAAATTTGAACAATAAATTAGGCTCTAAATTCTTAGCATCTGGAGTATGCTCATCATCCAGACTCTTTCTTGTATTAATATTCATAGAATTGTTAGTTCCATCACTGCTAATCATTACAATTTCAGTTGCAAAACGGGAACTGGTAAATGTTGATTCCGTAGTCAGATCATCAATGATCAGTTGTGTATTTTGTACATTTGTTTAGTTATTAGATGTATTACATTAAGGCTGAAGATGGCCAGCCAAGGCTGAAACTAGTCCCTAGTTTAGTAATGTAATTCAAAAATATTGCATATTATAGTATTGAAAAGGTGGACCATTACAACATTAATGTAATAATTATTATTGTGAACCCTGAAGATGTTTTCCCATGGTTTCCCATTTTCACACCAGGCAAATTGTGGGGCTGTACCTTAAAGGCCCCGGCTACTTCCTTCCCAGTCCTAGCCCTTTCCCATCATCACCATAAGACCTATCTGTGTCGGTGCAATAAAAAAAAAAAAAGTTAATTTTATTTTTGTTTTCTGACATGCTATCTTGAGTCCAACTCCTTTGAGATCTTGCTGAATTTTGTGGATCCATTGCCCTCCAGTCTATTTTCCAAGATTTCTCATCACTAGTTGTAAAATCCAGTTTCCTGGCCGTCGTAAGATGAGAAAGAAATAAGAGATTCTCTTCTTCTTCATTGTAGTGGTGCTTGGGTCTATGTCTTGGTAGACAGTTTCATTAGGAAGGATTCTCCAAACTCCTTCAACCTGGATTTTTTATTTATTTATGCAAGTTCTGATTATTCTTCTTTCAGTTATACCAAGACATTCCCAATGGATATTTATGTTTTCACTTTATTCAAATGATTAACAGTTATATACTGTAAGTTATGTACTATGATGCAACCTTTCATTTGTTTGATTCATTGCCAGCAATTTCAACCACAAGCCTAAGAAGGTGGAACTTTATCCAATGTTTTAGAACGGAACCTTGATGTCATTTTTAAGTAGACAATATATAGCAACCAAGACTGAATTTTAATCTTCATGTTGTATAACAGAACTTTATTTCATTGTATATTATCATGTCTTAACTTGCCAATTTTTTTATAGAATTATACTACACTAGAACTTTTGTTGCTGGTCCGGCGGTGTATAGGTAGCGTGCCTGCCTCTTATTTGGAGACTTTGGGTTCGATTTCCGGCCAGGCCAGGGATTTTCACTTGGAACTGAGGGCTGGTTTTGAGGTCCACCCCCCCACTGCTTTGTTCTAGTTAACTGAGGTTCTACTGTAATTTATGCCCTGTACATAGTTGGTCGTAGGCAGCCGCATTCTGCGAAAAAATTATTTGCACAGTCTGACATTTAGCGCTATACTACCTGTACTACCCGTAGGTCAAGAAGATGTATTTCGTTTTTGTCACTGGGGAGAATGAACCTCTGATGCATCACCTTTATGATGTCTTCAACGTTGAGAATATTGGTGGCTCATTTGAAAATGCACACACCTTAATACCCGTACTCACCGGGCGAGTTGGCCGTGCGTGTAGAGGCGCGCGGCTGTGAGCTTGCATCCGGGAGATAGTAGGTTCGAATCCCACTATCGGCAGCCCTGAAAATGGTTTTCCGTGGTTTCCCATTTTCACACCAGGCAAATGCTGGGGCTGTACCTTAATTAAGGCCACGGCCGCTTCCTTCCAACTCCTAGGCCTTTCCTATCCCATCGTCGCCATAAGACCTATCTGTGTCGGTGCGACGTAAAGCCTCTAGCAAAAGCAAAAAAATACCCGTACTCCATTTCTCCTGTACTACAGGGTGCGTCCCACAATGGTTGCCTTCGATCCTGCATACGCTAACGAGAGCACTGTCACCATCATACTGTTACCATATGCCTGTAGGAAACCTATCAACTTTGATGAAGGGGTAACATGATTGAAAAACAGAAAAGCGATAAAATTTACCCCATTACAGTAAGTGTTGAAAATACCTCATCTTGAAGACAGCATTGTAGTGTGTTTGCTCTCTGCAGTTCAACCTTGTGAATCTGCCTTGCAAAGTTTATAATTTAATATTGAAATTTTAATGCTGCTATTCTTACCTAGGGATCATTGCACCTTTGGGTATGTTTACAAGTGCCATTATTCATAGCTCCTACACCCACTACTACTGCCATTGGCTGAAATATCATATGCTGTTATTCCCACAATTGAAGAGACAGATATTTTGTTATCAGCTACCACAGAAGAAAAAATGCTGAAGAGGCCCTGTCACGGTATCATAACCTTACTCTTTGTCGATTCCTCCCCTTTACAGAACTAATAATGGAGAATACAAAGAAAAGAAACAACAAAAAAACCAAACCGAAAACATTCTTCCTAGCATCGCATACCACCCACATTCTTCCTCACTTTCAAGATGGCAACAGCACCTAAAAAGAATTAGCTTTCCTTTGTAACTCAGTTTCACATTGTCCCCATTTCTCACAAATCCTGTTTATTGTAACTAAGTTATGATGTTCCAGGTACTCTATTAAATTACAGTTGTTATCTTTAAAATCAACGGCAAATTGAGTTAACCTTAATTTCACACTCTTTGCACAGAGCCATAAGTAACCAACAAAGAGTATGGCAACCAACAGTTGGCAAGAGTACAGTTGGACCTATCTTAGCTCTATAGTTGAAAAACCTAAGTAATAAACAAAGGACAGTCAAGCCGCAGCTTTGCGTGCACCGCATAGTGGTGCCTGTTGCTACTAATATTGCAGGACGGATAGTACAGTTATGCCTGTCAGTGCAAATTGCACTAAAGTCTACAGCATGTGAAAATACGTTGTTCAACTCTTAATTCAGAGGTCATAAAACACACTAAATTGATCAATTACTGTTGCATAAGAGGCAATCCCACTGTACGGAAGCTTATTGCAGACATCACTGGGCGAGCTACATGTGTCCAGACATGGCACAGGGAATAATCAGCAATCCAACTGAGGCTTGTACTGTACATGCCTGACTGTAGAAATAATTGCATTCCTGAATATGGCGGCCTTCGACCAACCATTATTTCCCTGTGGAAGGGGGCGGTAGAATACAACCATGGTAACCCCTGCTTGTTGTGTAAAAGGTGACTAAAAGAGGCCCCAGGTACTTTAACTTGGGAGCATGGGTTGGCAACCATGTGACCCTAAGCTGTGTCCTGGCATTGCTTCCACTTGTGCCAGGCTCCTTACTTTCGTCTATCTTATCCAACCTCCCTCGGTCAATTCTTGTCTTTCGACCCCAACGGTATTGAGGATTCAAGGCCTAGGGAGGCTTTCATTTTCACACCCTTTATGGCCTTTCTTTGGACTATGCCTTAATTTTTCGGAAGTGTCAGACTCCTTTCTTTTTTCCTTTGATTAGTGTCAATAGAGGATGGTTGCCTAGTTGTCCTTCCTCTTAAAACAGTAAACACACCACCACCTCTGACCAACAGTGCTTGCTACAAAAATAGGTATGCAGTAGTTCCATTTAAGGAAAGCAAGTTGATATCACTGTCTCAATACTTAATAAAGCACAAGAGACACACTGCACATTCTTATTGTTATTCATCTAGGTGAAAACCACACATTACTATCTTCTAGTCGGAGGAATCTCAGGTGAAAAACAGTTTGGGTTCCGCTATGGTCATTAACAACCTGATCAATGACATTGACGAAACCTTACGACATCTGAGATGCAAATTTCATGTATCTTTTGTTGATTACGCAAAAGCCTTTGACACATTAAGCAGACCGTTGATAATTGTCAAACTGGAAACCATAACGAGTGAAGACAAATTTATGAAACTGATTAGCAACATTTTGATGTCTAATTACCTACAAATTGATGACCGTGTTAAAACTTCGAATCTAATAATGCAGCCCAGTGGAGTACTGCAAGACGACCCACTCAGCCCCCTGCTCCTTAACATAGCGATACACGACGTGGTGATGGCAACTAAGCTTGGAACAGTAATGTTAACATTTACTTGTACGCAGATGACATGGTCATTGGTTCGAGTTTCCTACCTGAATTGCAAAAAGCCATTGACAATCTAGACAGGTGGGCACAGGATAACAAGATGAAAATCAACACTGGGAAAACTGTAAAAAAAAGTTTCGGAAAGGAGGCAGAGAAGCAGCTAGTGAAAAGATTTACCTAGGATCAACTCCCAACTTCCTTCAAGTCAGTAAATACATTCACATATCTAGGATTGACATTACAAACAACAGCTAGAGTCTGCAGAGCCCACAAAAAGTCCTGAGCAACAGTGGCATCCAAAGCTATATATGATATTAAAACAATCATGAAGCTTTCACTGGGAACCGCTATGAGATTTGACACAAAGATAACTCCCGTCGCCACATATGGGCTGGAAATCATCTGGGAGAAGATGACCGTGGCGGCCTCGCATTTTCTGAAAGCTATGCTGGGGATATCGAAATACGCAAAATTTCGACCAGAATATGAACTTGCCAAGGAGACTTTCTTCATCAAAGACTTTCACAGACACGTGGGAGAAACTAATGCAGAACAGAGTGAAGACAACAGACAAAATCTGGATCGACGTTTATACAACAGAGGCCATGATGAATAGGACATGGACAAACACTAACAAAGACCTGTGGCACTTTGTTAACTTGATGGCGGTACATGGTCTCCACCATAAGCTGTGTAATACAGAGTACTTCCATGACCCAGACGAATCCTGTGTATGTAAATTATTTGGTGTGCAATGAGTACCGTGTACTCAGTTGTACAAATTGGAGATCTTCTGCTGTGATCTTTTGTAAAAGTGAGTGATGTCAGTAATTCTAGCTTGTTATCAACTCTATGCTTAGCTGGGCTACTCTGTATATACAGGCCTGATGTCAATAAAGATTACTTATTGATTGTATCGAATGTGTGTTTTAGGGTGGCACTGTAATAGGTTCTGCACGATGCATGGACTTCAAAGAACGTGCTGGTCGTCTAAAAGCAGCTAAGAACTTGGTGGAGAGGGGAATTACTAACCTGGTTGTGATTGGTGGCGATGGTTCCCTCACTGGTGCTAACCTCTTTCGGCAAGAGTGGAAGAGTTTATTGGAAGAATTAGTCAAAAATGGTAGGTTTTGTTTCATAGCTCTGAAATAAAGCATGAAAGAAGTGCTTGTCAATGTGTATGTAATTTACAGGGTGTATGTAAGAAACAATCTAAGTTTTAAAAGTGTATTATTTCTCTTGCTTGTGGTTTATAAAGATAAACCATACATGGGCTGAAAGTGTAACTATAAGAGTTTTCACAGCTCACAGTAAAAGTGCTCAGTGTGAGAAGTTTTACTTTTTAAAAAATAATTGTTAAGTTCTTCAGTTTGCTGAAACTAATTTTGCATAAATAAATTTATAATAAACTAGAGGACCTGTGCTGCTCCGCAGCATTCGTTATAAATGGGTCAGATAACTCGTCTTGATGTGCCTGTCATAGTCATATTGTTTTGCCTACTCTTTTCAGTGGTTTTTGTTACCTCTACTACAGTGGTAACACAAAACAAGGCACAAAAACAGTTAAAAGGGGAAGGTAAGAGCAAACTACACAATATCAGAAAAACATTAGCTGGCATTATGCGGATCTCCAACAAAAACATGTACGTAAATATCAGTAGGGCCAACTAGTGGACAACAAACCGGGAAGGTGTAAAAGGCTGGGAACCTACCACAGGCATGGACATGGCTTAGATTGCGGATTCCAAAATAAATCGCCGTGATCCTTAGATTTGTAAAACATTATTTACAAAAGAATATTACAAATACACTCCAAATACAATCCCGACTTACGAACTATAAGTTCTGTGATGTACATAACTTAGAGGTTCTTTGGTAATATCTTCGTAGCAGTATAAATTCAAATTTCAAATCAACTATACATTTAGTTACCAATGCAGTCGTACAATGCAATTTACAGTGAAGTGAACAGGTTCTCCAAACTCTAGAGTACTTCAAGTGATATAGAACTACCAGAGACAAAGCCCAAGGTAAATATATTAACTTACAATCTACATATTTTGTAAAATAAGAAAAGGGGAAGCCTCGAAAACAAACAGGCAAGCCGAGCTGAAAAGCTAGGGCGTCCTAAATAATTAAGTTGGTGAATCTAGGTTAGGTTAGGGCAGACTCCTATACGAAATTGCAAACAAACATTACGGAAATTTTAACCGGAACGGAAAGTAAGAGTGCTTACCTGAGGATGCGCCATTTCAGAAGCGAGATGTTGCACATGACTCGGACCAACACAGACTAAAGGCAGATCAGGCCAAGACGATATCATCCAAACAAATAGATCCAAACATCTCATCGGGGTGTGATAGATAGGGTCATAGATGTCGGTAAAGGAGACATTACATTTCTTTTTATTAGAAAAGGGGAAGCGAATCGTAAGAAAGGCAAACAGTTCAGGTTTCAACTGCATGTCCAAAATGAACTGATGAGGGTCATTTCTTACAGTAGATTACCGAAATCGCCCTGAGATAAACTCCTTTGATTCAAGGGATGAACCCATTTTCTGCACCGTTGTTTAGATCGCCTTTTCAGGTACCGTAGGCCTACACAGCTCCCAGGAGCAAAGCAATAGATGTTCGAAATAATATGAATTCCGCTACCACGTTGTTTGTTTCCAATGAGGTATTGAAATATAAAACTGTGAGGTAGCCCAAAACTCTACTTCCGTGCTAAATAACGTGGCAGTGTTTTGATTGGCTGCTGTGTACTCTTAACGTTAATGTTACGTTCCTCCATTGTGAATACCACAAATTTTACGTTAATTTTACGGTTACGTTACGTCGTTAAGTTTACGGTTACGTTTGCATTGTGAATGAGGCTTTATAGAGTGGAGAGGAGTAAGGAATTCATTAAAATAAATTCCAAATTTTAATTTAAAAAAAAGATTTAAACAGAAATAAACATAAATGAACATAAATGTTTATACAGTCGGAAGGAAGCGTTTGCCTGGTGTGAAAATGGGAAACCACGGAAAATCATCTTCAGGGCTGCCACTAGTGTCAAGAGTTATGAACTTCATTTTGTTGGTTCGTATTGAACTGAGATAACATATAAATAATGCACAGTAGAGTTTTCCACCTATTCAATACTAAGTTGTATTTACAATATTTACATTACATGGGACTAGTTTCAACCCTACTCGCACTATCAGCTAGCCACACACACACCGCAGCGCGAGGTCCAATTTGTTTTCCGCTATGAACTGAGAATTCCACCAATTAATATCACCACGCTCAGTGTCTACTTTCTTCTCAACAAGAATTCAAAATAATTTCACATTCTGCACAACTCCAACAATCAACCGTGCAGCCCATCAACATGGCTTGGTTTCTTAATACACCAATTGCCAAATTTTCCGCTTAAGCTGAACGTTGTATAGTCGACTCTTCTTCTAGAGAGTATCAACTGCACATTTTGTTACTCGGACATTGTGCATATATTTTTTTAATATATGTGTCACTTTAGATTGTGTTCATTCTTATTGGCATAGCACTCGGTCCAGGACCTACTGAATTCCACGAGTCTCTTAACACACAGAGCACCTTATTTGTACTGTTTTTTTTTCCAGACTTCTTAGCATGTATAATGTACTTGTATTAATTATTTCTCACCTACATCACACACAATATTTCATTTTCATTTGCAACATTTCAGCCACACTTCATATTGTAAATTATATATTCATAAGTTCTACTGCTTGAAAACATGTTTTAGGATTTCGCCAAATATTGTGTATGTTTTAATATGGCTGATGATGACCCCGCGTAGGGTTGAAACTAGTCCCACGTAATGTAAATATTGTAAATACAACTTAGTATTGAATAGGTGGAAAACTCTACTGCGCATTATTGATATGCCAGCAGTGGGATTCGACCCCACTATCTCCCGGATGCAAGCTCATACCCATGCGCCTCTAACCGTATGGCCAACTCGCCCAGTAAATTTATTTAATCAAAGTTTTGGCAGACTGAAGAATCTTTCTTTCTTTCTTTCTTTCTTTCTTAATCTGTTTATCCTCCAGGGATGGTTTTTCCCTCCGACTCAGCAAGGATCTCACCTCTACCGCCTCGAGGGCAGTGTCCTGGAGCTGCGAGGAGGACCAGTACCTCGCTCAGGTGGCCTCACTTGCTATGTTGAAGAGGGACCTTGTGGGAGATTGGAAGGGATAGACAAGGAAGAGCGAAGGAAGCGGTTGTGGGCTTTAGTTAGGTACCATCCCGGCATTTGCCTGGAGGATAAGTGGAAAACCACTTTGAGGATGGGTGAGGTGGGAATCGAACCCCCCGCTACTCAGTTGACCTCCCAAGGACGAGTGGACCCCATTCCAGCCCTCATACACTTTTCAAATTTCATGGCAGAATTGGGAACCGGGACCTCCGGAGGTGGCAGCTAATCACAGTGACCACTACACCACAGAGTCAGCTGAAGAACCTAACATTTATAAATTAACTCAGTTGAAACTGAAAAGAGATGGCTTCAGATATATATATATATATTAAAGAAAGTTGAAATCATAACATTTTTATATTGTCAGCATGGCCTAATAGTTGAGAGATCCCCTCCCGGCCCTCTTTCATAAAACAAACTAATATTATTACTTAATAATATTAGAACTCATAAAAATAATTATTACTTAACCGCATTCTGTTTCATAAATATTTACATATGACTAATAAAATGGCTTCACTCATATTAGTTCATTAGTCAGCTGATACAAATGAAGGTTAGAATCGGTTTGTTGCATATGTTCTTGGTTTGCGTTTATTCCTAGCAGTAAGCTAGTACTTGACTACAACCTGCTATTAATCCATATATGTTTGATAGGCTCACTTGATATTTTCGTTGTTGTGACTTTGATATATATGAAAATGGGTAAAAGAAGTGAAAATAATGCGGGAGAAGAAAGTTTCTTTGCGGAAAGTGCTTGAGTTAAAGCACTGTTCACAGCCAATTGCCCACTCTATAACCCTCCTTGTTCTTTTTATTTTTTTTGTTTTATGTGCTCTTGAAAATCTTTGTTGAGATGGGCTAGCAAAATTTTGGTGTACTGGTTGTATAAGTAAAGATTTTAAGGGATAGAGGGAGTTGCCGTGCAGAACTGCACCAGGGAAGGGTCTCCAACTATTAGTTATCTTATTGTTCAAGTCATTTAGCCGTAGAACCCTAGCATCGCTGACACTTCCTGACCAATTCGCACAGACATAGTAGAATTTCAAATTTGGTCTACATACGTGCATTACCTTCAAGGAATGTTTCCCATATTGACCAAAATATGCTGGTCCATATGCACTTGGTGCATCACTTTCGAGCATTCCATCAAGTACTCAACAAACTAAAGGAGAAACGCCAAGTTCACTGA
The DNA here is from genome assembly GCF_040414725.1 of Anabrus simplex. NCBI lineage: Eukaryota > Metazoa > Arthropoda > Insecta > Orthoptera > Tettigoniidae > Anabrus > Anabrus simplex. The sequence goes on along the minus strand of NC_090274.1, from coordinate 70,527,099 downwards.
ATGTGGCAAATACTTCACCTTAGTCAGCAGACCAACATACAACATGCTGAAGAAGGGTGTTGTTGCAGTCATAACTCTGCAAACTGTCACTTTTGAAATACCATGCATATCACAAACACAATGTTACTGTGTATCGCTACCAACTCATGGAGTGCAACGTGAAGCTGCTGTTTTGAGGTTAATGCTTCATTTCTTGTAGTGGGACATTCTATTACCAATCCTATCAAGCAAGTACTCAAAAGTTCTGTAAACTAACCTAAATCTCGCATCATATTAATATGTTTGTTACATAGCAGTACGGACTGCTTTTTGCCTAAAATTTATTGAACAGTGAATACCTACACTCGTTCCTCATCACTATTCATGATTTTATGCCAAAGTATTAAAATACCACTCACTTTTGTTTCACTAATAATATGAGTCAAAATACTCATGGAAATAATTCCAATAATATGAGTAACTTTTATTAGTCATTTTCTCTATGAAGAGTTTACTAATATTAGGAATATTTACTGACAATTTGGACTCGCAAACTGATTACTAATATTATTAGCTAATAGCTCTATGAAACGTAATACTAATAACATTAGTAAATAATATTGGTTTCTTACTAATAATATTAGTGAATGTTATATGAAATAGGGCTCAGGGAAATAAAATCACATGCAATTGGAGTTGATACTACTGGTAGAGTAATGCTGAGGAAAATATTAGATGCAATCATCTTCCCACTAACCTACATCTACAGTTATTCCCTACAAAATGCTGTGTACGCCACAGTGCTCTACACAACAACTGGTGACTATTTTTCTCTTGAAGTACAACTTTTACTTATAGGTCCATGAAATACAATTAATACTTAGCTCAAGCATCTTTATCTGAGAGTGCTCTACACAACAACTGGTGATATTTACTGTTACTGGTGCCATATAGGTGATATCTGCAGTACTGGTACTTAAGAGATTTAGATGACATGCCACTGTACATTCATTGTAAGCCGGATGACATTTTAGAAACAACAGAGAAATTTAGATCTTGAATCAGTAAACGAGTGGGCAGTGAAATATGTTCTGCCTCTCAACCCTGACAAATCCCAAACGGTCCTTATAGCCAATCCAAGACTATTATCCGAAGCAGATCGTGCAACTCTTCCAGTGATACGGACACACAGCAAATGAAATGGTATGGACACATGGGAATAGAAGAGGCTGGATTTCCCAAGTGACTATGTACGGAGAAAATAATAGGAGGAAGGCGGCGAAAAAGACCTGGAAAGAGGTGCATGGATACGGTGAAGGAGAGTATAGAGAAGAGTAAAACTGGAAGAAATATTGGAAGGAGTGGTCGAGAGAGAGAGCGCTCCGTGGAGGTCTTGATTCACATCTCGACACAGAGAAGACTGGAAACGGGAGGACGAGGAGGAGGAGGAGGAGGAGGAGGAGGAAAAGCAGATGGGGAGATTGTCCTTTTGTGTTTTCATGTTTATGTTCTTGTCTCCTCTTTCTCTTGCCTTTATGTACATGCTGTTTTGTGTTCCTTTTCTTGTTCCTTCTATCTATTTATAATATATATAACTTAAAAAGAGCCAACTATTTTTTGGTTTTAGGTGAGATTTCAGCAGACTTATTTAAGAAGTATCAGCACTTGCACATTGCCGGTATGGTGGGTTCGATCGACAACGACTTCTGCGGAACAGACATGACGATCGGCACAGACTCGGCGCTACACCGAATCATCGAGGCTATTGATGCCATAGTCTCGACTGCCTATTCTCATCAGAGAACATTTATTATGGAAGTGATGGGCAGACATTGTGGGTAAGTTTGTATCTTGGTCACTGTTCTACACTAATTTAAATAATTTTTGACTGTCCAACAGGAATTATCCCTCACTTTAAATTGAAATTCTGTTGCTGCCTTCGGATAATGTACGAGAGAAGTTGTGAATGATCCATCTTCTGATGCCTGTATGTTTACTTAAACGGCATCACATCTACAGTGTTGGTCAGAATTCCATGACATTTTGAACTCACATTCTTGGGGGCAGCTGTCACATGACCAGCTATGTTTTATTTTAAAATATTGACCTGAAATATATTATAAAAAATCCCATAATAGCTTAATGTGAGATAGTGGTCTATTCCTTCCTCCTCAATCATGCCAGATCAATTGAGGGGAAATTTAGTGTTGATATATCTGATATTCAGTACGAAACCTGGCCTCTTCTGATATTTAAATAATCAACACTTTTAAAATGGCAGTCCCTGTTATGTTACAGCGAGTTTCTCTCATCGGTTGGCCAGCAGGTGCGCTCAGCTTATTTGTCTCCCGTTGACTCGTCACTCCCTGCTCCGCGGCTTAGCAACAAGGACAGCACTTTGCTCACTTTATCCGTGCATAACATGAGATAACAATTAAAATTAAGAAAATTGTTAGTAATAAGAATTACTACAGTGTACCTTGTATAGTTTCAATTTTAACAGTTTTGTAGCTCACCATGTTGAGCTCTTCTAAACCCCAGCTTTTTGTCCAAGTCGTCTTAAGGATTTTGTAGGCATATGTTGTAATCTTTCTGTGATTTCATTTACTTTTTCCTCGTTAGGTACACATTTTTTAACACTTTGCTTCTTATTGTAAAGAACCTGTTTCTCTGTTTAAGAGTTCCCACACGGTTTCTCTGTGTGGAGGGCGTACACCTGGAAATTGTGTTACAAATCGCCTAACAACTTCCCTGCAAGACTCTGTTTCTACATAATTATCATACATAAATACCCTTTCCTGTACCGTGCACACTTGTGGAGGCATTATGAGAATTATACCCCGAAATAACATTTTAGAACTCAAGAATAGTTGAAGCGACAGATCAACACTTAATACATGTTCTAAGCACGGACCTGAACGGTGAAGTGGGGGCATTCCCGTGCTGTCGCTGCGCTGTGTGACGGGAACTGATGAGCCAGCAGGAGGCAGATAAGCTGGGCGCGCCTGCTGGCCAACCGATGAGAGAAATTCACTCTAGGTATTTACTGAACGTATGCATGTTTCGTCTGCTAAAAACCAAAATAATGGGCAAAGCATTAGTCCTCAAAGTAAAGTCTAGGACTTGTACTTCAAATTCATATGGATTTTCTTTGTAACTCTAATGCTTGTCCTGGAAATTACGCCTTTAAGGCTTCGGCCCTTCGGCGATGAGTATATTTTGCTACTCTCAGAATATGATTAGGTACTGTATATTTAGATTGATGCTTTTCTGGCGCATGATTATTTAGACATGATAACTTTTGGGCTTTTGCTGTGTCAAGAAAAAAAAAAAAAAGGTGAAATTCTTTGTTTCACAGAGAACTTTGCTTCGCGTCTTCAGAAGAAAATAAAGTCTGTTTATGAGGTAGACTTCTCTAACAATGATGGTTTGAATTTAAGAATTTACCTTGGGCTATAGTAAGTGGTATTTTCATTTATCGCTGTGTGCCAGCCTTCTGAGTAGGACGTGACGATGCAATCTTAGCTCCAGTTAAGATTCCTCTGTCCACTCGTCGGCATGTGCGGTGCAAAATAAACAGCAAGGTATCAGACAAATCAAAGATGAATCTGGTAGAAGAAAATAAATTCATCATCATCATTTTCCTTTATCCAGCTCCTGCCGGGTCGGGGTATTTATGGCACTTCTCCATCTTCGTCTTTCCTTCCACCATTCCTCTTCCATGATCTTGTCCCAGTCTAAATTTTGTCTTCTTATGCCGCTCTTCACTGAATCAATCCACCTTGTTCTAGGTCTTCTCCTTGCTCTTTTGCCCTTGCACTTTACCTCCAGCATCTGTCTTGGAATTCTATTCTCCTCCATTCTTGTTACATTTCCAAACCACCTTAGTTTATTCTTTTCAACTCTCTCATTTAGCTTTCCTATCCCAACTTCCTAACAATGTTCATTTCTTACTCTCTCTTTCCTTGTCTTTCCTATCATACTTCTTAGGAATTTAATCTCACTAAACGATAAAATAAAATAAAATAAAATAAAATAAAGTGCAACGGAAGACAGAGAATAGAATAGAGCTGAAGATGGAGAGAAAAGTGTGTAGCAGAAAAAAGAGAAAAGCGAGTGTCAGGCGGATGAAGAAGGGTGTACACAACAAATGATTTAGAAGAATTAAATTTATCAATGCTCCAAATTGAAGGCAGAGAAGAGAAGAGGATTCTAAGGAATAAACACTTACAATTCAAACTCATAACATTTGAACAAACTAAATATACTGAGTAGATCATGGCTACCCTCCATAATTACTCATCAACTTCTTTCTCCTTGACTCTGGTGGCCCTGGAATGAACTATATTTCTAACATGGTCTCTCTATCTTGAGTCTGGTTACTATGGCGAGATGGTTACCAATTTATTTATTTATTTATTTATTTATTTACACTGTTTACACCCACATCGGAACACCAAAATCAACCTTATACAATAAAATCTTCAAAAAATAAGTTCATTTTTAAAAACTAAACTTGAAAATTTCTTCTTTTCCCAAAACTTCTTAATTCTAGACAATCTTGCAGCCCATTCTTCTGCTGATATAACATACTGGTTACGTTTTGATGTTTTAAGTGATAGTTTTGTATATTTGTTGTTTAAAATCTTCTTTTCTTCTCTATTTTCAATTTGCTCAGTAGTAATTTCCAATTCATCCAAATCAACCAAATTGCTGGGCTGAGTGGCTTAGACGGTTGAGGTGCTGGCCGTCTGACCCCAACTTGGCAGGTTCGATCCTGGCTCAGTCCGGTGGTATTTTAAGGTACTCAGATACGTCAGCCTCATGTCGGTAGATTTACTGGTACGTAAAAGAACTCCTGCTGGACTAAATTCTGGCACCTCGGCATCTCCAAAAACTGTCAAAGTTGTTAGTGGGACGTAAAGTAAATAACATTATAATTAATTCATCCAAATCCATTTGTATTTCTTTAAACCAAGTGTTTTTTGTTTTACCATTCCAAAAGAAATTAAAAAAGCAGTTTTAGGAGAGTAAAATTTGGCAAACAGTATGTGCGTCCAAAAATGCAATCCTCCATTTTCTCATCGTGTCAATAATTGATTCACTTTCCTTGTAAATTACTGAATTGGGTAAAAGTCTCCACTGGCCATCAACCTGATGTGTTTTAATTCTTCTATCCACTTTCTGCAGTTTGTCTGTTGTTGCTGGGGTATTAAGTTTGAATAATGTTTCACTTGCATACATTGCTTCTGGTTTGTTATTGCTCTGAAGATGATCCTGGTCGCAGGATCGAAACGCGCCAGCAAATTATTAACATTATGCAACCTAATATCCCCAAATTAAGTATTATTATGTTAGAAATAGGATGTTCAAAATAAGAGAGATATTATTTTCAATAGAGGAATGAGGAGGGCATTGTTAATAACATTTCTGCTGAAGTACGCTGGAATTAGGAAGCCATTTAACTTCTTTATTACATTGTCTACTCTGTGGGAAATAGCTGAGAATAAGGTCTACAATTTCTCTCCAAACAAATAGGGCTTTAGTGGTGGTCCAGAGGACCAAGTAAACAGGAACTTAATGTGTGTGTTCCAGGTTTTTAGCTATAGTGTCTGCTCTGACGACTGAAGCAGACTATGTTTTCTGTCCTGAAATGCCACCTCCTTCTGACTGGCCTGAGAAACTTTGTGCTCGTCTTAAACAGGCAAGGATTGTGTTTCAATTTACTGTAAATCGGGCACCAGCTCAACACTAACTCTCGGTGTGCTTTCTCGTGTACTCTCACTCTGGACAAGACAGGAGATGAAATTGCCTGCAGTCCTCCTATCTATTGTGGAATAATACCAAAAATGAATGCTATGTGCATGTTTTATTTTGCAGCAGTGCACTAGAAAATGAAATATAAGTTATATGTGCTTATTTAAATTTTGTCCTTTAGTACAGAGGATCAGGTGTCCAGTGAACAGTATTTTACTTCTGCATGAACAGTGGGGTTTTGTTTGCTCGATACTCTTAATAGATCAGATGTAGGTCATGAAATGGAGCTTTGTGTGTCATCACTTTAACCACTTGGTATAATTGACCTTGCTACTTGTGGGTGAATCTTTATTATACTGGATAATTTTCTTTGGTATATTTGTTGCTTTCTTGCACAGAGAAGGGAAAGGGACATCTTTATCAGGTAAGAACATGACAGAGGTTCAGTCTGAACTTTGCTGTGTGCTATAAACAAAATTGGTATTTGGTATTTGATATTTTTCACTTGTGCAGTACACTTTCTGTGGTAACAGCTGGTGGTGATAGTGGGTATGTGCTGCTCTGGCATCTTCTTCTTAAGACGCTGTCTCCATATGGAGGTTGGTGATCCACATAGCCAGCTGTGATCTTGACAATGCAGCATGAAAAGATTCTTCTGATTTCCATCTGTGCCATCTTCAAATGCCCTTTAGCCATGAATTTCTCCGTCTACTAACGGATTGTTTCCCTTGTATCTTTCCTTAAATAATTAGCTGTAATAATTGATTCTGCTCGCCCCCTCATAACATGCCCATAAGTATTGTGGTTTCCTTAGTTTTATAATAAGTAAGTTCTTTTTGATTTTTCATCCGATGAAGGACCTCAACATTTAAAATTTTCAGTATCCAAGGTATGTGCAAGAGACAGCGATACAGATACATTTCAAAGGCATCTGTAAGTTTTTCAGTGCATTACATAATTATCAAACCAATTCTAATAAGATGTTCTGAAGTCTAACATACAAATCGACCTGTCCACAAAGGCCCTCAACTTTTTTGAAGATAGACTTGAAATTAACAAATAAAATGCAAGGAAACAGCAGGTGTTCTTCAGCAGAATCAACTGTCAGCAGCTAGTTTTCGTCTTTCACTACTGTGATAGAGTCGTTGGTTCTAGAATAGGACTCCATAGCCAAGTAAAAGTCCACAGGCATGACTGATGGTACCTAAGAAAGACAATCATCATAGTGAGTGAAAGCCAATCATTCCTAATATGGAACTTGGTTATCAACACTCGATAACTCTGACTTTGGATAATTTGGACGTTCACAGAATTAAATAATGGAAGGGGCTGGCAGATATCTTGCAATGTAGTGTTACTACTCCTCTCATTCCATCCACACATCCCAACCGGTTGAGAGAAAGCAAGTCGAGCAAAGCTTGAGGGTAACAGTGGTGTTGAATAATGGAAAGAGAGTTTCATTGAGTGATCGACAGAACAGGGATAAACTGAAGATGTTTGCTTGCAGTGTGATGTTGAAACAACAGTTTCCAGCAGAAAATGACTCTTGCCTAGTAATGACAAACCTGGAAAAGGCTTGCTAAGTTACATGTAACAAGCTTTAACAGCTTCATTTTAGATAATAATTCCGGACTATAAAATCAAGTAGTGAATATTATATTTAAGTGGTCTGCCTATTCAATATATATATATGAACGTAATCCCAAAAATGTCTCCTATTTTTTTTTTATAAATAGAGACACCTGTTTATTTCTACAATGGTTTACATCATTTTACAACTTGAACATTTAGCTATTTTTCTACATACTCACCATTTCGGTTGATGCATTTTTGTAGACGCTGTGACAGTTTCTGTATGCCCATGTCATACCAGCTCGCCGCCATGCTGTTCAGGAAGTTGTGAACCTCATCTTTCACCCGGTCATCGGTGCTGGCACCCATCTTGCGCACACCTTCCAGTATTTCAACTTTTCCGTTAAAATTCTGTGAGCGGCACTTCGGGAAACCTCAAGAACCAAAGTGCAGAGATCATTCACGGTGATGCGCCGATCTTCACGCATGATTTGCTCAACCTTCACGACTGTCTCGACGGAAACTGACGGTCTCCCGCTCCTTTGTTCATCGTGAATTTCAGTCTGACTGGCTATAAACTCTACACCACTTACGAAAATTTTTGACATCCATGCACTTGGCGGTAACATCCAACAGGAGCGGAGCTCCATTCTCAACGGCTGCCAAGCCAAGACCGAGTGCCTCAGTGCGGCGTGCGCATGTTTATATGCGAGCGCGGGAAACACTCTTCACAACAGCCATATGAACCGAGTTCTGTATTTATAAAAAAAAAAAGAGACCTTATTTTTGGGATTACCCTCGTAATTTAAATCGTATTATATTATTTCATCTTCTATCTCTCTTTACTTACACTTAGTTTTTGTTTTAATTTCAGACAGAATATTATTCAGTTCTACAAATAACTTTACTGCTTCGGCACTGTGACTTGAAATCCTTAAGCGTTGATTCTTAAATACAAATTAAGGAATGTCTATCAAAGATCTTGTGGATCTTTTAAATATTTTAAAACAACGACCATTTTAAGATTTTATGAATACAACTGTTAGTTCCCACAAACTTTATCTTCAAGAATTTAATGAACAATTCAACCAGTTTTATTTATTATATGACTTGCAACTTTTACAAAGTTTACCAATATTTTATTTTAAATGTCCTTGCATACAAAAGTGTTTTTAATGTGTCTTTCCAATTTCATAATGCAATTTTTGTATTTTGATATATTATTGTAGTTTATTCTAGCTGATGATGACTCTTAGGAGACGAAAATGTACTAGGTGTAATAAATTATATATGTGTTCAATAGGCGGACCACTTAAATATAATATTTAAGTTAATCTTAAATATTCACTACTTGAATGTTTGCTAAGCACATGAGCATTGAATTTCAAGCAAGCAATGGCTATATTATCAGCGTTTCCATTTTATCATGTATGTAATGATAACTTTACTGAACTTTAATGCATTAGAGTATTACTATATAGTACTCGAACCTTTTCTTGTTGCCAAGTTCCGATTCAGCACTAGGGAGCTCAGGTATCAAGAAAAGGTTTGCGTAATATAGATAAAATACAGTGTTAGTTTTCATTCCTTAGGCACATTTTTATTTCCCTTTGATAACACAGACTTTAATAACTCAGACAGACCTTGCCCCCTTAGTACAAGTTATCAAACACTGACCAGAATGTATTCCTTAAATTACTAATTCCAGAGCAAACAATGACAATGTTGAAAATGACACCGTGCAGATTGTGCCTGGATGCTTGAAACCAACCCCAAAGAAACAGCCAAACAGCCCCACCTCAAGTTTGAAGGGACATAGCTACAGATGTAGAGAGGAAGGAACAATAGACAGATCCTAGTCACCTCAAACACTGACAGAAAATCTTTAATGTAGCATCTCTTGTCCAAGAAGAGTCTGTTATCAAGAATATGCATCCTTGAAAAAAACACAAGAAGTGAATGGCATTGCTAGGTGCAGAAGTGAACCAAATGATCTGGTCACCCCAGTGAAAGAAGACCTGATTACTGGTGGTAATTTGCTCTACACTGAGTCATAAGAGAGTAGGAGTATCAGGGTTTAAGACCAATCTACAGAAACGAGGATTTTTTTCCAGCCAATGCAGATACCCTACATAATGTAACTGAACTTCTGATCTGCCCCCACTCCTATCGCCTGTGCACACTGGAGAGATTTTGAAGGTAACTGATGAGGTCATCTCAGCTGATAATTTTTGGAAATTGTTCCACAGAGTGACCAGATCCAGAAAGGAAAGAAGAGGAAATTCCTTATATTCAAATTTAAAATCAGAATATTTGCTGTTTGCAAGAATAAAATTACATTAAATTGCAAGCCATTCTGTCAAGTCCTCAATGATCCTCAATGATAATCTGTACGCAAAAGAAGGGAAGAGGGGAAACATGAATCGTTTCGAGGATTACTGCTCAACCCTGCTCGTTTGATTGCTTGTGAGTTGGCAACGATAAGCGTTGTGAAATGTGTTGTGAATGAAGCAGGTCTGCTCTTCTCCACTGTAAAATGTCATGTTGTATTATTGCACTATTAAGTGTACCTGACAGAATCTCTGCCACAGAAACAGTATTCAGTGTTAATGGGAAAAAATAGAACTTCAGGCCTAAATTAACCTCATCTACACTGGAATCGTTTATTGTTCAGAGGGCGAAAATGTCATTAGAGGTGGAAGGATGCTTCAAGAAAACCCACATTGAAAAGCAGCTGCTGGGTGCAAAACAAACTACAAAGAATGTTTTATGACGGAACTAACTGGTAATGTGCGAATTGTATTGTGTAATATGATATACTTTGGAATAGATTGCTGTCGGGAAGGGCAATGTGAGGGGTGTCATTATCAAGAAGGGAACAGGATGCTTTGGATTTGACTCGCAAATTTTCTGTGGGGACAGGCGGGGGATTGCTGAAAAGCCACTTCAAAGGTTGGCACCTCTGCTAATGTAACATGGTTAGGATTCCTATCTTGCAGTTGTTGTTGTTGTCTGACTCACTTAAGTCATTATTTTCTTGTTCTGTAGGACTGCATAAGGACTATTGTTTATGTTATACCCTGTTATTGTTGTGAAAGCTTTTGCATATCTTTAAAAATTTATTTTTCTTGATTGGCATTGCACTTTGGTAGCAATTCACATGTCAATACACAACACGTGCAACAGGAAGTTGTGTTCATATTCTACTTCATCACAGCTGACACAAAACTAATGTTAGACCAAGTAAGTGGCTGTGCAGTTTGGGTCATGCAGCTGTGAGCTTGCGTTCGGGATATAGTGGGTTCGAACCCACTGTCGGCAGGCCTGAAGATAATTTTCTGTGGTTTCCTTAAGACCACGGCCGCTTTGCGACGTAAAGCAAATTGTAAAAAAAAAAAAAATATATGTAACTAATGTTAGCAAGAGGGTTTCATAGCAAGATTCAGTTAGGTGTTTTTTTAAGTGCAAATTTGTGATGCAGTCAAGTCCTTCTCTGCGGCAGAGACATTACCTAAAGGTGAACATGTCTGATTCTTTGATCAAATATGCAGCATATATTTCTCTACCCAGTACACATAAAATGTCATTATCGATCACATCTCGTGGGCTTCTCCTAGGACGATTCATACAAGCAACACGTAAAGTGACTGAAAGCACCCTCACTTGACATGTGGTTCATACACTATATCTTCCTTTCATATAGCTATTTACTATCGTGGTTGCTGAGTAATTTGGTCTGTCAGTGTGTGTATTTGTAAATAAATAATCTGTATGCTGAATAGATGTTAAATTTATCTACAGTTACATAGACATTACAATATAAATGGTCCGTTATTGGAAATTATACATTTTCCAGCTAACTAATTCTTGGTTGCCAGCGTTTTGCTCCAGTTTGCCAGTTTAGGTTACTTAGTTGGTAACTAGCACACCTACCAAGATGCATGGCTAGTGCATATAGTGGAGGCCACTGCTTAGACTATGGAACCACAGGCAGTGTCAGTGCACTATGAGAGACTTTGTCTCTTTTATCATTTACTCAGGAAAAATATTTCAGGTTCCCTATGGGAATCAATATCTTTATCAACATAGACATTTACTGTACACTAAGATACAAAAGTTGAAAACTAGAAAAGCAGCAGGAATTGATAAGATTTCTGGGGATATACTAAAGACAATGGGTTGGGATATAGTACCATATCTGAGGTACTTATTTGGTTACTGTTTGAATGAAGTAGCTATACCAAATGATTGGAGAGTTGTTGTAGTAGCCCCCTTGTGTAAAGGAAAGGGCGATAGACATAAAGCCAAAAATTACAGGTCAGTCGGTTTGACATGCATTGCACGTAAGCTTTGGGAAATCATTCTTTCTGATTATATTAGACATGTTTGTAAAATTAATAATTGATTTGATAGGAGACAGGTTATTCCATGGAAGCTCAACTTCTAGGATTCCAGCAAGATAAAGGCAGTTATCTTGGATTCAGGAAGTCAAATGGACTGTATCGTGATTGACCTATCTAATACATTTGATAGCGTAGATCATGGGAAACTACTGGCAAAAATGAGTGCGATTGGACTAGACAAAAGAGTGACTGATTGGGTGGCTATATTTCTAGAAAACAGAACTCGGAGAATTAGCGCAGGTGAAGTTTTATCTGATCCTATATTCATTACGAGGGGAGTTCCTCAAGACATTATTGGACCTTTAAACTGGGATCAGAGATAAGGCTTTTAGCAGATGATGTTATTCTGTATAGAGTAATAAATAAGTTACAAGATTGTGGGCAACTGTAAAAATACCTTGATAATGCTGTGAGGTGGACATCAGGCAATGGTATGATGATAAACGGGGTTAAAAGTCAGGTTGTGAGTTTCATTAATAGGAAAAGTCCTCTCAGTTTTAATTACTGCATTGATCAGGTGAAAGTTCCTTATGGGGATCACTGTAAGTACTGTATGTAGGTTTTAATATAAGGAAAGATTTTCATTGGGGCAATCACATAAATGATATTGTAATAAAATGTACAGATCTCTGCATATGTTTATTTAGGGGTTGTAGAAAAGATGTAGAGGAGAGGGCATATAAGTCTCTGGTAAGACCCCCGACTAGAGTATGGTTCCAGTGTCTGGGACCTTCACCAGGATTACTTGATTCAAGAACTGGAAAAAATCCAAAGAAAAGCACCTCAGTTTGTTCTGGGTGATATCCGACAAAATAGTAGCGTTATGAAAATGTTACAAAGTTTGAGCTGGGAAGACTTGGGAGAAAGGTGACGAGTTGCTCAAGTAAGTGGTCAATTCTGAGCTGTCAGTGGAGTGACGTTAGTAGACGAATAAGTTTGACTAGTGTTTTTAAAAGTACGAAAGATCACAATATGAAGATAAAGTTGGAATTCAAGAGAACGAATAGGGGCAAATATTCATTTATAGGAAGGGGAGTTAGAGTTTGGAATAATTTACCAAGGAAATGTTCAATATATTTTCAAATTCTTTGCAATTATTTAAGACTAGGTTAACAACAGATAGGGAATCCTCCACCTGGGTGGCTGCCCTAAATGCAAATGTTGATTGATTGATTGATTGATTGATTGATTGATTGATTGATTGATTCATTTGTGGCCATCAGTATGTACTTGTTAATGTATAATCCATAATATTAGGCCATCATATCTTTAGAATATTAATTTCTGAGAATCTGTCCTTCAAAGTTATTCTGAGATCAACTTAACCTATTTCTTTCATTCTTCCGTGTGAGTGATATGTTTTTGTTTCTCCTTCGGATGGCAGGTACCTTGCTCTTGTGACTGCCTGTGCTACGGATGCCTCGTATGTTTTTATTCCCGAAGACCCTGTTGTTCCTGATTGGCAAGAGAGATTGTGTCATAAGTTAGCAGAGGCAAGCATGTACTTAGGAGTGAATAAAATAGGATTTTGCACAGATTATAGTTCAGTTCTTCTGAGTTTCGACTTGACATTTGAGCGCTGCCTTTTGGCGGAGGCTAAATAAATTAATAAACAGCCAATCATAGGCAGCCGATCACTCCAATAGAGCGCGTTAGACTCTAGTTCCGGTTACCACTGTTGTCGATCTGTTGTTTTCTGTAACCCTGTGCTATCAGCTCTGTGTTGCATTGTGCTCAGTTCTTTTCGTGGTCTTTGTCAGTTCATTCAGTCATTCTTGACAAAGCACCAACACTAGCGGCTAGAAATGAGTTGATTGAGTGGTCCAAGGAGCATAATATTTCATTTTGCGATAACATGAGGAAGGGGAAGTGGGGGCGGGGGGATCTCGTGCATCTTGTGAAACAAAACAAGCTCTAGTACCCAGTTTATGTGGTGGATGAAATAACCAGGAGGCATGGGCATAATTGCCGCATAATTCCTTTGCGCCCGAGTGAAGGATTATGTAGCTGCGAATAACCGACTCTTCACAGTTTCAGATGTTGAAGGACTTCTGTGGGAATTCGTAGACCGTGTAAGTGCAGGTTGAGAGACACAATCCGAGATAAGTGAAGTCTGGGAGAGGGAAAGTATCACAGACATTTATGTTGAACACTTTATAATATCGTTATGGTCAAGCGAGAATGAAATCTCAACAAACAATGACAATGCTGGTACTCAGAAATAAGTCGTGTATTCTCTTTGTAGGATTTTTTCCTCCCTTAGGACGAACGGCATCTATTAGCAACAGGATCTATTCTAGAGAGTGAGTATAAATTTCATTTTCTTGCGTTTTATCTGTTCGAGCATTGATCTGTTTTTATCTTATAGCCTTATCCTAAATATTTGTGTGTTATTGTTAACCTTATGCGAGTTACACATGTTGCTACGAAGAATAATTGATGCTGGACTTACTTTCTAGTGTATACATTTTCGTTCGTGTTGTGTGTTATGAATCAGCAGTTTGTACTCGTAACAGTTTGGCACCACTGTCTGACTTCTGGTTAACTGTCAAGTCGAAACTCATAGCAACGGAACAATAATTACAGTAGCACTATGAGTTGTGTGTATAGCAAGCTAGTTGCTAGAAAATGCTTTTATCGTAAGAGTACTTTAAATTTGTCACCTCACACTAACAGATCTGTTCTACTGAAAGGCTCGATCAGTGTCAGAATTTCACTTGGACCATATTTTACTGGCCTTCACTGCTTATCATGGGAGCGTGATGACTGTGTGACATTGTCATGGCTTTTAATGGAACTAGCTCCATTTTGAATCCCACCAGTATATGTGGAATTATTGAATTGTTATTCTATCATTCTGTATAGTTTATGTGGGTCATTTGCTGAAAGTTATAACTTGGCAGGGAGGGATTCAGGTAGGTGGAATTGTAGTGAGCAGTTTGGCCTATGTCGACGACGTAGTTTTAATGGGAGATTGTGCTGAAAGCCTGCAGTCTAATATCTTGGAACTTGAAAACCTGTGCAGTGATTATAATATGAAAATTAGCATTTCAAAGACTAAAGTGATGTGAGTAGGGAAGACACCTAAGAGGATTAAATGGCAGGTCGTGAAAACATAAATGGAACAGGCAGATAATTTCTAGTATTTAGGATGTGTATTCTCCCAGGATGGTAATATAGTAAGCAAGATTTAATTAAAATTCAGCAGTGTTAATGCAGTCTCAGCCTTTTCAAAATGTCATGTGAAGCTTATTTTTAGTGCCTTAAGAATGATAATCAGTTAGCTCACGCTTTGAGAGATTCCCATACGGAAAGTAAGGAAGGTTTGAAACTTCTTAACATTTTGGAAATTGATGCTCAAAAAAACGTAAATGGCCGGAATGGTCTGTACGACTCCTAAAAACTAATTAAGAGATTGTGAATTCTCCTCTTGGTGTTCAGTAACCCAAATAGGGCTTGGAGTAGAAATATGTAAAGAGTATACACCACCAACACCAAATTCTTAGGTTAGAACGAGTGGCGAGAGGTGGTAAACAGGTGAACGTTTTTGCAGTGCGCTCTGTGCGCAGCAGATCCCTGGACAACAACCTCTGTCAGCACTGCTGCAGAGAGAAAGAACTCTTGCTCATGTCCTAGGATCCTGCAAATATGGAGAGCTTCTGCAAAACACTGGACACCATCAGATTGGATCATTCATAGCCGAAGAACTGAGGAAGAAGGCCTGTGATGTCCACAAAGAAGTTCATGATTTGGTAATGAATGGCAATTCTCGTTGAATCAACATGATAGCCTTCAGAGAACACGGCCCTCAACGCTTCATCATAGACCCAACTGTATGGTTCGAACACCACAAAGACCAACCAGAAGAGGTAAACCTAGAGAAACAAGAGATCTACAAACCCACAATCCTCTATTACGAGTCAAAATACAAAGTTGAAGAGATTGAAGTAATAGGACTAATGGTTGAAGCATGCGGCATCATACCTTGATTTTAAAATGGGGATAATTCCACCTAATTAATACTGCTTATTAAAAGTACAATGTGTTTATGCTTAAAAATGCACTCTTTGCAGTACCGGTTTCGATCCGTATTGATCATCCTCAGCTGCATTAAGAACATGAGATAAAACAACATTTACAAATCATTGGACACGACTTAGTTTAAGAATATGATTAAAAAGCATGATGACCGGGCGAGTTGGCCGTGCGGTTAGGGGCGCGCAGCTGTGATCTCGAATCCGGGAGGTAGTGGGTTCGAATCTCACTGTCGGCAGCCCTGAAGGTGGTTTTCCGTGGTTTCCAGTTTTCACACCAGGCAAATGCTGGGGCTGTACCTTAATTAAGGCCACGGCCGCTTCCTTCCCATTCCTAAGCCTTTCCTGTCCCATTGTCGCCATAAGACCCATCTGTGTCAGTGCGACGTAATGCAAAAAAAAAAAAAAGCATGATGAATGTTGTAACCAAGGTTGAAGTTTACAGAACACAACTTTTATTGCTTCACTTTATGATATTTACACAAATAACTGAAATTTATTTTGAAGCAAAAAGGAATATTGAATCTTGAGAAAAGTCTATCTTTATACAATATGTACAGGTTTGCAGTCTTTATATACACTTCTATCTCGAAAAGATAGTCTTTGTGAATTGACACTTTGATAGTCGAGAACTATCTGGCACACTAACATAAATGTTCATGAGAGTCCTTGTTTGTTGAAGTGCCTGAATTCCTAAAAAGCAAGTTCAATTGATTGAAGAAATTCCACCTAGCGAAACTAAGGGAGCTTGCATAACTTAGGGAATGAAAATGGCTTGTAAAAGAATTACGGAACATAGGCAGCGGAAACAGGTAAGGGAGCGGTGACCAGAGGTGAAACCTCGTACTGCCAGAAATTCAGTCCACCTGGTCGAAGCACATTTTCAAGAGGAGTAGCCTCCGTGCTCGACGTAAGGTGTATTCTGGAGCTGGACACCGGGGCAAGTGGGCGAGTGAGCAGGCCGGGAGCTCCTATTTATAGTACACTCGATGGTCAGGCACGCGCACTGAGGGCTGCGCGTCGAAGCTAGCAGAATGATACACAGGCGCGCGTGCAGCTGGCTGGCGGAGCGAGAAGGGAGCGCCGGACATACAACAATGAACAACATTAATAACAAGTTAAAATCAATAAAATTTGAGTTGTGGCCATAGGTCCCTCATAGAGCCCGTTACACCTGTTATAGTTTTGTCTTCGTCATAGTTACGATGCACTTAAAAGTCCTGGTGTGTTTCTAGTTGAACACTTCGTATCTTGTGTGATACTTATTCTGGTGAGGCGTGGGCTTGTCATAAATAGTGCTGAGGTATGTTGCTTTCTTGTGGTGGCAGGGCTGTCTTCAAGTCAAAATGAGTTAAGTTGGCGTTGACTAATCTTCAGACTTGCTTGTGGAGATTGATGTTGTGTTCTTTTAATAAGTTTTCTTGTTTATTGTACATTTGGAGTAGGTGGAATCATCTATAGGATAGTAGTTGTAGAGTCTTAATGGAGAAGAGAAAAGATTGCATATGAGAAAACATCTGTTTTGTGTGTTATGAGGTGGGAGCTGTGTCTGTTAGTTTACTCACTCAGGTGGGAAGGCCAGATGCTGTTGCCCGGCAAGGGTTAGCGCTTTGAGTAGTGGAGGGGGGAGAGGAAGGAGTGGATAGGGGTGGTGATTCTGGGTGGGCAGAGGCGTGTCTTGTAGGGGACTAGTTGAGTGTTTTTGTTGTTGTTTATTTCTTAGTTAATGGCTTTGGGGTAATGGAGTGATTGTGTCATAAAGGAGATTTGTTTCATCTGTTAGTTCATTTATTAAACTATTGGTCCATATGTATATAGAAATCCTCAGTAATATTGAGTAAAGTGTCTTTGGGGGCTATTTTTTGGATAGCCATGTCTCTTTCAATGTTGGAAAATTTATGTCCAGAATCTGCTGTATGTTGTCCAAAACAAGCCTACACCTCACCAGAATAAGTATCACACACCATGACTTAAGCGCTATGAGGGACCTATGGCCACAATTCAAATTTTATTGATTTTTACCTTGTTAATGTTGTTCATCATGCTTTTAAATCACATTCTTAGACTAAGTAATGTCCATTGATTTGTAGATGCTGTTTTATCTCATATTATTAATGCAGCTGAGGATGATCGATACATATCGAAACCGGTACTGCAAATAGTGTATTTTTAAGCATAAATACATTGTACTTTTAATGAGCAGTATTGATTAGGTGGAATTGTGTATTTTTAAGCATAAATACATTGTACTTTTAATGAGCAGTATTGATTAGGTGGAATTATCCCCATTTTGCAGTCGTGAACTTTATCAGTACGGATATGAAAATAATAAACTACAACACCATACCTTGACACTTTGTCGACACATGGAAGTGTTTACAGTTACTTATGGATGGCATTCACAAAATAGTTACGATAGCTCTCTGAGGTTCCATTAGGCTCCTGAGGCACCACATATTTAACGCATAATGTTGTTACTGATAAGAACTTTGAAAATTATGTAACTTCTATGTTTATTCCTTTGTAAAGTCTCCTTCACATGTGATCCATATTACCTTCTCATTCATGACAGCCTGTTAATACAGGTGGTTGTTTTTGTTTTTTAAAATAATAAACCTATATATAAGAAAGAAGCAAGTTCTGAGACAAAACTAAATTTACATAATTATGTTTTGGACTTTCCTATTCCATCATCACCATAACACCTGCTTGTGTCAGTGTGACATAACACAAATAGCAAAGAGATAAAACTACTTTGTTTTAGTCCTGTTGATTTTTAGCAGAGTGATTGACGATGAAGAGAATATCTTCAAAAATATTCAACATACGGTATGTGAGCAGTGATGGTGCTTGATACAGTCTGCAAACTCTACCATTTAATTTAATTTCCAGTCTACTTGTTTATCAAGAACTTTCAGGTGGATCATAAGGAATTTATATTTTAATCTGTACCGGTAAGTAAATATGAGACGTTCACGACCAGAAGGGCAAAATCGGCAGGTGAGGTTTTATAAAAGCATTTGTCTCGATGGCTAACAGGAAACATTGTTGTAGATAAATGTAGTTGAGTTTGCCGTGATATAGTATGGAAAATTGCCAGAGACAAATGAGGTGGGGTTCGGTTTGAGTGATAGCTGCGTGGACCAGAAGAGCTTAATCAACAGAGATCTTAGTACCCCCACTCCAGTCCCAAATAAGAACACTAACATAGTTTTGGCAAATTTGTTATTCATTCACAAAGATAGTTATATCAACATCAAACATTACTACCTGCCTGCTGTGTGACTGAGACTTACGGCACATAGAAAAATCTGCTTGGTACTGTGATGTGTTCTCGAAAGATCATCACGTCCATTTATTAAAAGAATCCTGCCGAAGGTTGCTGTTTGATGTTATAGACGTTACCCAAAACATGACTAAAAATTTTACAGTGTTACGGAAGAAGATAACAAAAGCTACGTTAACTGTTGCTAAATTTAAAGATGGCAAAATATTTCAGTACAGCCGTGATTGCAAAGAAGGATTTTACATACATCTGACAGCCCCATCTAGCGGTGAGGACAGGAATTGTGCCGGCTGCCGAAGCCTGTCGCACTCCTCTGGGGCAATGATTAATGGCTGACAAATGAAATGATATTGGAAAGTGTTGCTGGAATGAAATATGACAGGGAAAACCGGAGTACCCGAAGAAAAACCTGTCTCGCCTCTGCTTGTTCAGCACAAAACTCGCATGGAGTGACCGGGATTTGAACCACCAAACCCAGCAGTGAGAGGCCAGCGCACTGCCACCTGAGCCACGGAGGCTTACACTTTCCTTAATAATAATAATAATAATAATAATAATAATAATAATAATAATAATAATAATAATAAAAATAATTCCATGCATGTCATGTTTTGATTGTAATAAATGTGATATATTTTTTGTTTTATCATCACCTATTCTTTTGGATGAAATCGCAAAGGAGAAATAATATGTCGAGTTCACCCACAGAAAAAAAAAATGTAGTGGCATTTTTCTCAAAATGTGTTGAGTTCACCCTTCTGGTTGGGAACGCCTCATATAATTTTCTTTTGAGTTATTTGTGTATTGGGTTCACATGGATTAGTGATCACTGTAATGTGCAAATAATAGTTACATGGGCTTTCATAACCACATGAGCTTTTGTTTCCTTTTATGATTAAATATGTGTGTATTGTTGAGTGCTTTTTCACAATTGACATGTTGTTCAATTGAGAGGACTATAAATATTTGTCATCAGTGTTTTAATGTTGATAAGAGCTATTAACAATTTGCGTTTGTTGTGCTCAGTGCTTACATTTGATGTGTTGTGACATTGGTTTAATGATGAGGATATTTTAATCTCACCAGGACCTGATATTGGCTGATCTTTTGGAGCTTTGTGGTATTGTTACACTTGCTATAATATTTTGTTGTGCATTTCAAGCTGAATAATCAGTGTTAATCCTTTGACATTTTCCTTCCACATTATTCCTTCATTCTGTCCTTTTCCTATATTTGAGTGATCAGTCAGTCAAACAAATAGTTATGTTACTGGCTATACTGTACAAGGGAAGATGGTAGTAATATCATTTAGCCTCAGTTTCCATTTTTGCAAGTCTTGTAAGTTGAAACCACTTGGATGACTTGTATGTCTGTTTCAGTATTCTGTTCTGCTAACCAGCAGAGTTCCTACTAATATAACTTAGCTTGAATGCTTTAGATAGCTTGTATCATTGTTAAACTTCTTCTTCTTCTTCTTCTTCTTCTTCTTCTTCTTCTTCTTCTTCTTCTTCTTCTTCTTCTTCTTCTTCTTCTTCTTCTTCTTCTTCTTCTTCTTCTTCTGTATGCCTTGCCCGGTCTCCTGGATGTTGGATGTTGAGCAGCACGGTAGAATTGTGCGACAGTTCGTATTCTAGTCCAGTGTTGAATGTTCTTGAGACATGACTTTCTTTTTCTGCCTACTCCCCTCTGTCCTTCAATTTTGCCCTTCAAAATGAGGTGTAATACTGCATATCTTTCACCACGCAACACATGCCCCAAGTATGCAATTTTCCTGCATTTGATGTTGATCAGTAATTCTCTTTTAGAGTTTGTTCTTTGCAATATTTGCTCGTTAGAGACGTGCTCTATCCAGGAGACTCCTAGCATTTGTCTATGAAACCACATTTCTAGAGCTTCCAGCCTTTTTATGTTGGTCATTTTTAAGGTCCAAGCTTAAACTCCATAAAGCAAAATTGACCAAACATAACATTTAACCACGTGCTGTCTCAGTTTTAAGTTTAAGGCATCATCACACAGTAAAGCCTTCATTTTCTTGAATGCTGATCTTGCCATTTCTATACAGGTCTTAATTTCGAGATCTGGGTTTAAATCATCTGATCCAACAACCAAGGTATTTAAATTTGTTAGACTAGAAATGCATAATTTGGAGTGATGAATCAAACTGATGGTAGGGTTTGGGTATGGCAGATGCCAGCCTGTACAGTATCCACAGTGAAATTGGATGGAGGTGGAGTGGCAGTGCGGGAGCATTTCTCGTGAAGAGGACTAAGGCCTCTTGTAATACTACAGAGCACGTTAAACATGAAAGGAAATAAAGTTTTGACTAGCTGTGTGTAGTCTATGGTAGAAGACCAGTTCAGTGATGATGGCTGTGTACAGGATCTCTCTTATAAACCCAGACCGTCCAGCGGCATTTCTACTCTCCCAGACCTAAGCAGCTGTTCGGGAGGCATGCCCATAGTTCTTGACCTTGTAAGGAGCGTGCATGTGTTCGACCTAGCATCAATAGCCAGTCTGAATCTCAGCTGCTAATATGGGGAGACAGTTATCGTTGCAACACCAAATTTTCATATGTAAAAGTGATTTTAAGTTGGCTTGACAGGTACGCGATGCGATGCATTTGTTCGGTAATTTTCTGGTTAAGTGGCACCTTCATGAGCACAGATTCATGTTAATGTAAATAAATTTGAAACTACTTGCTCAGTGCTCAATAAAAGAACAGTTTTAACAGAGCAAAAGCTAGATGACATTGGTGCGAATCTTGAACGGTCACCGAATAAATTGCTCACAAACTTAGGACAACAAGTAGGGGTTTTGTTTCCTTCTGCACACAGAGCTACAAAGCTATTACACATCAAACCGTACAGGTTTACATGGGCCCATTGTTTAAAACCTGCTGATCCAGCCACAAGAGTGAGATATTTTGAGTGGTATCTTGCATCATTGAATGATCGTTTATGCGACCCACAGCTTGTGTTCTTTTCGGATGAGGACTGGTTTCATCTTAATGGTCGTGTGAACAGTCACAACTCTCGCTATTGGTGTACAGAAAATCCTAATGGTGTTTATGAAGTCCCTCATTTTGAAGGATGACACTTCTAGCATCTTTTATAAGGTAAGATTTCGTATAAGATCGAATACACGCTTAAAGCAGGACGGCCGCGCGGGACGAAAGTTGGACTGAGGCAGCTGCTGTAGCGCAGAGTACAAACACCGTGCACTCAGGCTGGGTTTATAAGAGAGACCCTGTTCTACATGATAAATGCTCCCTAACATAAAACAGGGTCTGATTTGTGAACAAGGATTTGAAAGTGGACTGGACAGTCCAGAGCCCTGATTTCTGTTCTCTCTCTTAGTGTTTCATCCCATATTAATGTCCACTACTTGGGAGTTTATTCAACCTTTGATCAGATATAGATTTTACTAGAATCATTTTCTGGTTATAGAGAAGACTGTCTGGGATCTACAATCTGAAAATTTCTTGTCCTATATCCCATCCTTATCAAACCTTTATATAGCCACAATTAAAATGTTAATTGCCATAGAGATAGAAGAAAGGTCCTCTGATCTTCAGGAGTGAGTATATGATGACATTATGTTCCTCGCCAGGTACCTGGCCCTAGTGGCGGCGTTAACTAGCGAGGCAGACTTTGTGTTTATTCCCGAGTGGCCACCGGAGAGAGACTGGCCCACTAAGATGTGTAAGAAGCTCCTCCAGGCAGGTTGCTAGCTTGTTGTAAGTGTACTAAGACACAGAGTGGTAAGGCAGAGCAGACTGCATAGCATTTACAACATTCTCCTTTACAGGAATACCTTCAAACTTCACTATCTGCCTGTATTAACCACTGTCTCTTCACAGGTTCACTCATCAGTGAAAATCCATGAAAATCCACAGCTTGTTTCCAGTCATTCGATTGGGTCAGGAATGGAATGAATGAAGACACCATCTAGCGGCGAGGATAGGAATTGTGCCGGCTGTCGAAGGCTGTCATGCTCCTCTGGGGCAATGATTAATGGCTGACAGATGAAATTATATTGAAGACTGTTACTGGAATGAAAGATGACAGGGAAAACCAGAGTACCCGGAGAAAAATCTGTCTCGCCTCTGGTTTGTTCAGCGCAAATCTCACATGGAGTGACCAGGATTTGAACCACGGAACCCAGCATTGAGAGACTGGTGCGCTGCCGCCTGAGCCACTGAGGCATTAGCATTACCTGCCACAAGAGTTGAAAAGAAATTGAGGCATCTTTTCTTCCCTAATAATAAAAATTTAGGGGCCGATGTCCAAACTTCTAACTTAAGTAAAGAAAGACATACAGGAACCAGGAGTAACTGGAAATGACATCAGAAACAGAGCACCTCTCAGGAGAATGATTAAACAAAAGATGTTTCGGAGCAGACCACCCTGTAAGAAAACAGGCGCTGTCTGGACAAAGGAAAGAAGGGAGAAACATAGCTAGAGAATGCACGAGTACTGGGCAAATATCAAGTCCCTTTCTAAGCGGAAAAGTTGAACATCACGCTCCTCAGGTGGCCCATTAATAATAATAATAATAATGATCATAATGATAATAATGATGATAATAATAATAATAATAATAATAATAATAATAATAATAATAATTCAAAATTAAACGAGTATCACAATTTAAGTATCTTGATGAAACAATTCAGGAAAATGGACTCTAAACAAAAGCCAATGAAATTAAATGCCAAGAGATGGGAACTGCATATCGATTAACCCAAAATGTCTTTAACAAAAGATCTACGACATTACAATACAGTCATTAAACCAAAATGTCTATGGATCAGAGATGCTAATTTTGAACAGGAAAGCAGACATTGAAAACAATGAAGAAAAGAAGCACAAAATCATAAGAAAAATTCTAGGCCCAAAACTCACAGACAGACAATACCAACTTAGAGGCAGGCAGGAAATCAAATAATACACAAATATTCACAGTGACATTAGAAAACATAGGCTAAAATTGTATGGTCATATTAAAAGAATGCATCCAGACAGACTTACCAAACAAATAGTTGAATTCTGTGAAAACAGGAGTAAAGCTAAAACAGACATAACGAAATGGATTGGCAAAATTAAAACTGATTTGAAACGGGCAGAAATTACACCAGCAAATGTCCAAAACAGGGTAATCTTCAAATCCAAAATTCACAAAATTGACGAAGAGGAGAGACCAAAGAAGAAGACTGGAACAACCTGGTCTGAAGACAGAAAGGAAGTCCACAGTAAAAGAATGAAAGAAATATGGTCACAAAGGAAGACAAATGCATGCCTCTATGTACTTTGCATAGTCTTAATGGACTTATTTGCATATAATAATAATAATAATGATAATAAAAACAACAACTCCTCTTCAATTAACAGAGTAATCTGGATTTCTGTTGGGCAATCTTTGTCTGGGATCGTACTACTAAATTCCTCACTGATGTGGATAAAATCATTCAGAGTGCTGTAAAGGAAATCATCGGAATATATGCAGAACGTTAATAAGAAAAACCGACCTGTACATTCAGGGAACCAGGGACCTTCAAGGCGAAGTTACTCAGAGTATTAGCCATTTACAATTACCACGAAAAACAATTGAAGACCTTTGGCCAAAATATATCAGGAAATAACTTCACAAGGATAAAGTTTGTGTAATTTGAGGAAAAACGGTGATTCCAAATGGAATCATTGGGAATATGAAAGAGTTTAAACTCGTAGAAAACATGAACGTTAGTGATTCCAATTGGAATGATCAGACTGGGGAGGTTTTTAAAGGCCAAACTCCTTGCTTACTTTATTGATTTAATGGTTGTAGCAGAGATGTTGTGTATGGCTGAATAAGGATGACTGTAAATGAAGTTGAAACTGAAGTCCCTGAATTGGTTTCATTTGTGGTAAAATCTAGATCTAAAACTTGTCGTACTTTATTGATGTTCATGGTTTTAAATCCTCTTCAAATTGATCAAGACGCTGCTTCTCCATTATAATTATGTAAGTGTTCAAAGTTGAAGAAACTGTGGAACTCAGTCATAAGCAAGAATTTTCATAATATAATTAATTACTTTTTTAAATGCTTGAGCAGTGCAGTTTATTTGAAGTGTTCTGTTTTACCACTCTGTTGTCATGTACTATAACCTACTATTATAAGACTATTTTTCTTTTTTTATTTTCAGATGGTTCTATCTCTCTCTTACTAAAGTTTTATGATTCAAGTTGAGTTTTCAGGGGAAGGTTGCATGCCGCAGGATTTCTCATGTCATTACACACTAATGGTGTCGTGTTTTGTGAGTTTTTCTCAAGCTTTCTTTGGTTGTAATGCTTGCTTGCTTTTGGTAGTTTGCTTCTTGTATTTGCTAATATGTAGAATTAATTCAAAGTATCCACATTATCTAGTGTTCTAGCTGAGAAAGAAAGACAATGTGTATTACAAAGCACATGGCATGGGTCAGAAACAGAAATTGTGCATTTTAGATATTTTTGTTTTTTTAGACTTCATTATTGAGTTTTGAAATTGAAATTTGATGTACTTTTTTTTTTTTTTTTTTTGGAAAAATTGTACTCTTGCATACTATTTATTTTTTCAGTTATTTTAAGGAAATGCAGATGACTGACTATACATAGATGTCACACACACATAATGTACAATTATGGTTTGGAGAAGTCCCCTTATGTATGGAACCCTAAACAAACAGGCGTCCACCTGCAAAGCAACTTCCTATTTGATGTACTCTAATGAGGTATCCTAGAAGACTCCCCATGCTACACAACTCTGCATTGCCTGGATGGCTCTAATTTCTTCTGAGTTGGGGCCATTTTTGATGGGTGGTAGCCAGTATATTGATCCTGAGGCATCAAGGGAATATTATGAGTGTGAGGGAATTTAGCAAAGATGCAAGATATTTACAGATATAATCATTGCTTTTCTTTTGTTATGTGATCCCAGAACTGTGGGGTTAGAAATTCATTGAAAACTTGAACAGTTCTGTTGGATTCTTTTTACCACAGAGTGAGTTTCACAAACTGGCTTACGTGTGACATCAGCAGGTTTATTAGCTTCAAGTTTCCAAATCCAGTCATTACTGACGTTCCTACCATTTGATGTTGTTGCACCTTGTCTAAATAATGAATTTTCCATTTTGTTCGGAAATAGAATCAGATTCACCTTCACTAATATCATTTGAAGATGAATTATTTTCACTTTGCACACTTTCATAGTGAATCTGAACATTTTCTCAAGCTATTCATGAATAACATCTGTGACACTCCAAGCCGCTGTCATATTTGTTTACAAATTACTCACGGTCAGGTACATTTTATTTTTCTTATTCCAGGAGCGAGTTACTGTTTATGATATAAAAATTAAGTTCAGGTAGTTCCTGGTTACATTTTAAAACTTTTGGAACAAACCTCGCTGACTCGGTAACCGTAAATATGCGTCTGTAGGTAGTCCGTGCACGCAGACAGATTGACTGTCATAGCATGTTTGCACCATTCACTCATTGGACAGAACATTCCATCAAAGCATGGCATGAGGTTAAATTATACTGTTAAATACAGTGTAAAGTGAGAAATCTGCTATTTTTATTTTCAATTACCTCATGTTTAAACAACTAAATACACATCTCATGGAATTGAGTACCAGAATTGAAATCCCCTACGTTCAGAGTTGGGAAGTACGCAAGGACCTCGTTTATCCGGCCCTCATTAATCCGGATCTCCGGTTTATACTGATTGAAAATAATAAAAATGTACTTTTATTTGTAGAGTATTTCTTTTACGGCGTTGACTCTTGAATGTCTTTTCCCTCAAGGATAGTTAAAGACTGGAATTGGAAGTAATTCGGCCACGGTCTATAAAAGGTACAGTCCCAGCGTTCGCCTGGAACTGAGAATGGGAAACCGTGGAAAACCATTCCCAGGACAGCCGAGGTGGGATTCAAACTCACGCTCTCTTGAATGCAACGCACTATTAATTCACTGATGGTGAATTCGAAAATGAAACCGACGCTTCATCAGAAGAAACAATGACTCGTGGAGAGGCAACAGTCCAGCTGGACAAACTGATGGCCTATTTAGAATCCTTGACTGAAACCACACCGGCAGAACTGAGGTCAGTAAAACATCTTCGTGATCGTGCTGCGCGCAAACGCTATAAAAATGTAAAACAGAAAAAAACTCTCCCATTATTTTAGTGCATAAAATAGTCGTAAATGTACAAAAAGTGTTCTGATATTTTTTTTGTACAATTGAAAAAAAGGTATTACTGTACAACTTATGTTAATAGATTATGTAACATGTACTGTATTTGTTTTTTTTTTTTTTAGTTTTTTCCGGATTGTGCAGATTTTCGATAATCCGGATCAATTCTGGTCCCACTTAATCTGGATAAACGACGTTTTTGTGTAATCTAATTACTTGTAATGATTAGATTCTTAGTAATTTTTACTTGTAATCGTTACTTTGTACAAAATTTAATTTTTACTTGTAATTTACTTCTTGAAATAAAATTGTAATCGTTACATTCTAGTAATTGATACACAGTACATTGCACAAAAGCAGAAATGTGAAAAAATAAATGATAATGAAGATACATTTTTCAGTTCTACTACATCAGAACCAATAGCTTCACCAGTTTTGGATGAGATAATTTCTTACCTCTCCTGACTTCCAAAGGCATTCCAACAATGTTCTTACAATGAAACACAGGTATTCCTTCAAGTGCTCCTGTAGGGGGCCTTTTCAGTAAATACAATGATGTCACATCAATGATGACTGGGACCTTACTCACGAGATCTGATGCAGAATTGAGCAGGCCAGAACTTCTTTTCAGAGACTTAGGAAACTTTTGACAAGCCGTGACCTTTCCATTTCACTACGGACACGACTACTCCGGTGCTACGTTTTCAGCATTCTGTTGTACGGCGTTGAGGCATGGACACTAACTAAGACCATGTGCAAGAGATTGCAAGCATTTGAAATGTGGACGTACTGAAAGATGCTGAAGATACCTTGGACAGCTAAAATGACCAATATAGACGTTTTGCACCGCATGAACAAAGAACCAGAAATTCTCACTACCATCAAGAGAAGGAAACTAGAATACTTTGGTCATATGATGCGGAACTCTAAATGCCACCTTCTGCAAGTAATACTCCAAGGGAAAATTAATGGAAAATGTGGTCCGGGGAGAAGTAGGACATCATGGCTCGGCAACTTGAGCCAGTGGTTTGGGGTGACAAAGCTTACTCTGTTCAGAACAGCTATGAACAAACAACAGATCATGCTACTGATTGCCAACGTCCTGCGAGGACATGGCACATGGAGAAGAAGAAGAAGAAGAAGAAGAAGAAGAAGAAGAAGAAGAAGAAGAAGAAGAAGAAGAAGAAGAAGAAGAAGAAGAAGAAGAAGAAGAATGATGTAAATCCTCACCTAAGATGTCAAGGATAAGCGATGAGAATTTTAAGAACCAATTTATATATTTGCAAAATAAATAGAAAATTATTTCAAACACTAGAAGTCATTAACTATAAAATTCCACACTTCTAGTTCTTTGGACAAGTGACTGAATATTGAAAATGTTCCTTCTTGAAATGTGGTAGAGGGAACTTTTAGAACACAAAGGAGAAATAAACTGTGAGATTGCTTACAATATACACAATATTTATTACTATAATTATTTACAAATAAATACATCTTATGTCAGATGTATTTGAGTTTCTTTCTTTTCAAACGATTTAGCTTGCTTCTCCAACTCCTCAGTAATGATGTCTATAAACGTTGATGGTTCATCACTATATTTGACCACTTTAAGTTTTTCCCACTTCTCTAACTTAATTGCAACAAAACGACCATTACTTGTTGGCGACATAATGGCGCACGGTATACTATTGTGAATCTATTACAGAACTATTTAAAATAGTTTTACATGAGTCCACCTTGTCAATACACCTTATAATGAAAGAAAACTATTTATTTTATCATACATGTTTCGGGAAGTCATCCATTCCCTGTCTATGGTGCTCATATGGAGTGAGGGTTTATCATATTGTTAATAGTTGTGATTAGTTTGTCAGATGGAGACATTAACCCCTTAACTGAGCATTCATTTTCCATGTGTTGCATATATATATTTTTAACTTCAGCCAGTTTTTCATCACTAAGAAAATGTTGAAATATTGTCAATGGTTCGGGATTATCCCCAAAGTTAGCATGAATCCCACTATTGCCAGTAAAACTGAATCTGTTACGCTTCCCTTCAGTCGACCTGAACATCTTCAATTTCTTCACATTTGTGTCGGTCATCATGGAATTCATCACTTGATTCGGAAGAATAATTGTCACTTTTGTCTTCACTTTCATTGCAAAGCAAGAGCATTCGCTCAATGTCACTGCTAAATTACTTTGTTTACACTCATGGATTTTAGTGCGGAAGCCATATTGCTTCCATTGCTGACCACACAGAAAACGTGGTACGGCCACATGAATTCTACATGGAATACGATGTTCCATGGAAATAAAATGTAGTAATTTGTTGCAAAATAAGGCCTATAGATGTCAGAAGTATCTATACACTTCTGACACTTATAAGTGGTTAATGTAATGTCTAATAAACACACGAACTTGGACAACGCTTAAAAGCGGTTCATGCATTTTGTGTATTGACGCTGGGAAGGATTTGAGCCTTGAGCAGATCTCTTGTTGTTATTCAACAGGAGTAGGCTATATACCAATATTGGGTTTCACACTCTCCCTACCTCATTACCTACACAACACATAACATGCTCTCACCACAGTGCATGCAGAAATACATATTGCAAACCTCCCATCTTCATGGTAAAAGCAAAGTGCCTGTGCATTACACTACATACACACATTTTCCTGAATGATTACAAAACTCAGGGTAAATCGTAAAGATTTGTGTGTGTGATGTGAAAGATAGGTTAGAAATCTAATATAGTGCAGCTGGGATGTCACAATATGCTAAACAAGCTTGCCAACGTCTGTGCATTATACACAGCTAATGAATGACCACAATACCTGCAAGGCAAAAGATAGGCTAGAAATCTACTGAAGGACGTTTTCCTCGCCAATTGGACAGTGTGTGCCGTGACCATATTCAAGAGCCTCTCTAAGGGATTTCTGTGACAGAGATTGGCCCGGACACCCATAGAAAGTGACACAGGACAGCAGCAGAATCTTTGTTTGACAGTGGACAAAACTTGAATTAATGAACAATGTCTTACCTTAGTTGTTTTGTTATTTTCACTTCAATTTTGTTTTCCTTTGCAGGAATTTTGTGTAATATACAGTCAATACAGGACAGTTTAAACACGAGACTCTCAAAATTGCAATTTGCACTGAATATGGCTAGACGTGATGCAAGATTTATTGAAGACAGTAGGAAGTTTTTTTTCACAGCTGGCATGGTTGCACTTTATGTATTTGCACAATCTTGGTTATAATTCTTCCATATAAATAAGAATACTTCTTGAGGTGGATTGTTGGGTCCCTGGTGAGTTTGAAGGAAGAATCTCTGCTACTTCAGGTATCATTTCGCATCATTTATCTATTCCTTTTCTCATTAACATGCACCACATGTATGATAACACTATTGCCATCATTGTAAGAATTTCAGCTTTCAGATACTACACAAGTTATTTGGTACTGTTCTGTTCTCAGCTCATAAACTTTACAAATATATGTGCATGAATTTCCCTTTGCAATATTTTTTTTTTGTACAATTTATCTAAGGATTGTCAATGATGTGCTGGATGAGCATCGTCTAATCGTACTTGTGGCGTGGTAGATGCTAGATTGAGTATCTTTTGATCATATGTCCCTGTTGGACCAAACATGGATGCCTGGTGAAGCCTTCATTAGGAGTTAAGCCAGTGTGAAATCTTCTTGACATATTATTTCTGCTCTTTGCATCAACACATTTGTCACTCTTGCTGTACTATATACTTTGTTCAAATCTAATTTTTGCTGGGAAATTGAGATATCTTCTAGGGTTCTTCTTCTTGGCATTATTTTCCATCAGGAAGTGGGATGTGCCATTCTGCACTTCGCCCTCCATTTCATGTGGTCTGTTGCCAATGCAGCAAGGGTGGACCCCTACTGCTTGCATACTCTCCCCCAAGCAGTCCATCTGCCACTTCCTGGGTCATTAATGGGGTACAAAAAGGTCAAGTTTCTTCGAATCACTTCAAAATGGATTTTACTGGGTACCTCACTAATGACTGTGTTATAAAGAACAGCTAATAATGTCCAACAACGACAACAACAACAGTAAATCTGCCATACACCTACAATGTAATGCGGTTGAAAGTGGGAACAGTATTTAGGGGGAACACACAATTCTGCAACATTAGTTATAAAAAGCATTAGAAACTCTTAACGTTCATTTTCAGATTAGTTCGTTTACTGATTGTAAGTAAGGGTCAGATCAAGTATCCTGCTATACTAAGGTCCACGAGAGTTGGAGTCTGATGTTTAGCGCCACCGGTGGGAAAAAGTTGAATAACGGTGCTCGAAAATGGTCTGTTGGTATGGCAAGGGTAACAGCGATGCCACATTTGAGGAAGCTATCGCCATGTGGGTTGGCGTGCTCTGTCGCTTTTGTGATATTATTGGGAGTGGTACTGTGTTGGCTGTGTTAGTTGCTGCTTTATGTATTTACATGTTTGTCTTCTGAATATCATTGCTTCATTCATATTTGGCTGATTTTCTTTTCACGATAAAGTATAGTCTTCCTATTGTGCATATTATACCACAGTTTATTCCTGAAGTGTACAGGTACAGGTAACAATCTGTGTGAAGTAATAAGAAAACTATCAATGTGGGTAGTGTTCTATTCTGTTTGTGCATTTGTTGAGGTTGTTGTCAGAAACTGATGATTTTGTTAGTGATTAAGAAATCTCATATTTATCAGTAATAATGTGTTCTGTTTTAAATGCTGGAATTATTAGCACAGGTTTAGGAAAGTGTCAAAGTTTATTGAATTGCATTGGGCCTACATGTTTCTTTAAACACTCAGCTTGTATTAAAGGGTGATATGCCGCAGATGGAGGTAACTATGACAATGCAGTGTATTTTGTAGTTACTGCTTTCGCCGCTCAAATGTTAGACTCCAACTCCTGTGGGCCGAACTGTAGAGCTCAACCTGTTGATGTTTCCCATTGTGGGTGTTGAGTTGTCGGGGTAATTTACGATCCTTTCAGGCTGGTTTCATTAATCTGCTGTCGTATCCCTTTTGTCTACCTTCATGACTATTCAAGCCGCACTTCCACAGACAAGAATTGGTCTAACAAGGTTTTTGAACACTATGACTTCTGTGCCACTAATCCTGAGAAAGCTAGAAACCTACTTTCTTTTGACGTTATAATTCTTGTATTCCATTGAAAAGAATGAAAAGGTTCATATGTACTGAATAAAATAATTTGAGAAAGTAAAACACTAAAACAGCACTTAGTTTTACTTTCATGTATCGTTTCCTACTTTTCCCACCATGATCATTTCAAAGCTAGTGGGAGGAATAAATCGTGTCATGAGTGAATGTACTGTGAAATCGTGCTGCGACACTGACTAGTACACATCTCGACAGAGTACATGGATCTGGTTGAACTGTGAAGGAATTTAAATCTGCCTAACACCACATCCCTCATCAGCTAATCTTTGGACTTGGTACATTGGTACAAATATGCTTATCAACAGAACAATTATATATAAATCTTGAAATTGTTAGATTAGTTGATGTTTTGGCACTGCTGAAGAAGAGAGTAGTTAGCTCTCGAAACATGTACAGTAATTAAGTATAATAAAATATGTAAAACTGGGCGAGTTGGCCGTGCGGTTAGGGGCGCGCAACTGTGATCTCGCATCCGGGAGATAGTGGGTTCGAACCCCACTGCCGGCAGCCCTGAAGATGTTTTTCCGTCGTTTCCCATTTTCACATCAGGCAAATGCTGGGGCTGTACCTTAATTAAGACCACGGCCGCTTCCTTCCCATTCCTAGGCCTTTCCTGTCCCATCGTCACCGTAAGACCTATCTGTGTCGGTGCGACATAAAGCAAAATTCACAATTAAGTATTTAATTTATTTTCCACCTAGTCGATACAATGATTGCTTAAGGCAATTTTTAATGGTCAAAAGTGGTACATGTTTCGTATATTATCAACATCTTCAGCCACATAACACTGTTTAGATGAAAAATATATAAAATTGACAAAGTAATGCTTTAGAGGATTACTTTGTCAATTTTATATATTTTTCATCTAAACAGTGTTATGTGGCTGAAGATGTTGATAATATACGAAACATGTACCACTTTTGACCATTAAAAATTGCCTTAAGCAATCATTGTATCGACTAGGTGGAAAATAAATTAAATACTTAATTGTGAATCTATTGAAGTGCGATACGGACCATGAAGCTGATTTTATGTAATAAAGCAAAATAGCGAAAATATGTAAAGTATTGACAAGGCGGAAAAGTGTTCTATAGAAATTTGAATATAAGTCAATACGGAC
The DNA here is from genome assembly GCF_040414725.1 of Anabrus simplex. Taxonomy (NCBI): domain Eukaryota; kingdom Metazoa; phylum Arthropoda; class Insecta; order Orthoptera; family Tettigoniidae; genus Anabrus; species Anabrus simplex. Next base: position 70,493,530 of record NC_090274.1, on the reverse strand, counting down.
AGGATTAACCAACGTGGTTAAAATAATTCCTAGGATCACTTTAGTCAGTCCATCGTTCAGGTCTCTTTGAAGGGATTGTTTAGACTTTGCGGTCCTTCCGGTACTTCTTCAGACGCTCTGATCTTTGTGCCCTTTACTCAGTTGAAAATGTGTGTGTTTTTGGTTTGTTTCATGTAAGGGTAAAGCGGAGGTTTGTATTCTTGAGTTTTGTCTTTTAAGGAATACTCTACCGGCTGAACCAAAAGTTCAGAGAAGGCAGCATTCTTTGTTTAGTACCATTTTTATCTCTTGTTTAATATTCTTTACAGGCAGTGCCATTGACTTTGGTGGGGCAAGCATTTTCTGCCCCCCCCCCCCCCCCAAATGCTATTGGGGGGAGAGTGCCTTTTTGCCTCCCCCTCCCCCCCAAATTCTCCTCCTAGATATTAAGTACCCTTAAAACGAGGCATTCTGTAGTCTTCGGAGCCCTGAGTTGAGAATTAGAGCGTCACAAGATTAAAAAAAGTAGTCCTCAGGTCTGCTACAGGTGCGATGGAGTTATACCCAGTGTGTCCGGTGAGCTCTGCCCAATGAGTTTGGCAGATGATTTTATATCAAGGAATGAGATTAGAAAGCGGGCATTCCTTCAAAAAACTACATTTCCGAATGGAGACTGTTCAGGCGATACATCTGGTGGTAGAGCTATTAACATGAAATGAACAATATACAGTAATAGCACATGTATTCAGAAAATGTATTTATGAAGCAGGTTCTACTTTTCTTACTTGTGATTATTTTTGACAGCTTCATACATAAGACATTTCTTCAAAATATTTATTTATGAATGAAGTTCTATTTTTCTGTTTACTTGGGAATATTATTGAGCCCACCTGGTGGTCATGATCATTAAGGTGTTGAAGTCTAAACGGTCTGACACTGTGGTTAACCGGTTCAAGTCCCGTTGGTCAAAAAGAAGTTCACCATCAGAATGTTGACCGGCAGGGTAGGGGAGGTGGTGGTATACAATTTCTAATCACAAGATTGCATGTCAAAAGCGTGGATTAAATTCCAAACTTCTCCGCAGTGATCATATGGGGTGAGGGCATATTACGCCGTTGATGTGATTTGTCTGTCGGATGGGGACGTTAAGCCTTGAGCAGATCCCTTGGTGCTATTCGACAGGAGTAGGTTTAACAATTAAAAATAGGAGAGGATTTCCACCAATCAATACTTATTTATTGCATATATTAAGCTACAGGACCGATTTCGACCTCATATACAAGGTCATCTTCAGCTGAACTATACATACATATTTATATAATGAAGCTTTGATTAAGATTGTGTTGTTTAAGGAATGCTATATGATGATGATGTGCATTTGGTCACATAGAAATGGGGCAAGTCTTAGCGTGAACTGGCGTATATGTCATTCTGTACAATATTGCAACTGTATGTCTGAAATATTATGTTGAAGGTCTTAAAATTAGTGTATAAAATATGTCTTTACTTAAACTAATATATATATGTACAAGATAAATACAATATATAAAAGCACTCCATGCATATGAACATTCGTTCTTGCTTGTTGGTCAATACATCGACTAACTTCCGTATTTAAGTCTTATTTACAGTTGTACACTTCAGCTGCTATTCTTGGAGTTTGTAAAATTGCATGGGTAAAAGATTTTGTCTTCATGAGTACATGTGGGATAGGTTTCACACTCTCCCTTCCTATTATCATATATCACGGCATCCATTTCATCTTGCTAACTCCTCTGATGAGATTGACTTCACGAAGGGCATCCAGTCATAAAAAACCGCCATGACAGTCATCTCACCTCATACCCGACCCTGTAGAGAAACAGGACAAGGGTTGGACAAACACTTGTGAATATTATTGAAAACTCTGTACATTAGACTTGTTCAAAAATTTATTTGAGAAACAAGGAATGTTTGCATTAATAGTTGTTCCTCATTTCACATGCCTGTGTTCATATTAATCATGCCCCCCCACCCCCCCAATAATTACCCGAAGTCGGCGTGCCTGTTTACAGGTACGTTGTAGTAAGTTATTTAAGTTATTTAATGATTGAAGATCTGAAAAGTGCTTTCTGTGAACAAGATGGCCTATTTTATAAAAGCATCATAGGGCCTATACTTCGGGGAAATGGCCTTTGGGTAATAATAAGGTCATTAAGTATGCTAGCGCTTCATGCAAATGTACAATTAATTTACAAAATTACAATTTCTGACTTAAATATATAATTAAAGTTATACCTGTTATTTTAGGATAATGTGGCAATGTTGAATTTATAATAAACATTTTTAAAAGTGTTTTATTTTATAATAATTAATAAAACTAAATTTGGCTGTAATTTTACAACATAGATACAATATTTTCAATAGGTTTTATTAATTTTTAAATTCACTTTTACCAAAGTAAGGCATTGGTTGTTAGTCCCTCTGACCATTTTATATTATTTTTCTGTTACATTATCATCTTAGTCTGTGGGGAAATTTTATTTATCGTTCACTTCATATTATGGGCTGATAGTCTTTATGTTTGGGCTTTAAAACAACCACCATCACAATCATGATAATATTCTGAAAAATGCACTGTAGAAGGATGTGTTCTGACCCTTGCTGTGTGCGTTATTGGTAGACCAGTCGTAGCTGTCAATGCTGTGTCCACAGGAGCGATCTGCTGGTCAGAGGCTGAACATCATTATCGTAGCTGAGGGTGCCATCGATCGTGACGGTCATCCAATAACATCCGAGAAGGTGAAACAGGTTGTTGTTGATAACCTGAAGCAGGATACACGTATCACCGTCCTGGGTCATGTCCAGCGTGGTGGAAGCCCATCTGCATTTGACAGGATTTTGGTGAGTAGTTCTCACGTCTCTTCCCATTACTGTATTGAATAGGTTTGCTGTATTAAAATGGACAATATCCAGGGCATGTAAAAATTCTTCTAAGAAAACCAGTCTATATATATGAGTTTTGTCTGTACATTGCTCATAATTTAAAAAGAATGATATTTGTGTATCAGTTGTGTTCACAGCAACAAGGAAATGCACTTTTTAATTTTCCATCATCTCGGTCTGTCTGTCTGTCTGTATGCACTGCATTGCGAGAAAGTGGCTGCAGAGAATTGAATGAAAATTGGTATGTAAAGTTGAGGAATGAAGCTCTACAATTTAGGCTATAAATAATTGTATTCACGCTGAATGAAATGGTAGTTTAGGGGATGGCCTAAAATTTAATTCTCAAATTTCTATATTATTAGTGGTCCTATCGATAAATAGTCTAGCTTAAGCATGCAACGGGAATGGTCGTGCCGTGTTGAGTGTGCCGGTGGAGTGGAGTAAGAGAGGGGAGTGGACGGGTCAAGTGGAGTGTGACGAGGAAGACAATCGGTAAAGAGCAATATCAGGTAGTTATCAGAAGATGGCAGGGAAGAATGAAGAGGGGAACAACCAAAAGAAAGGAAGGTGATGGGATTGAAGGGCGAGATGCTGTTGGTGGCAGCGGTGGTCATGATGCTGCTGGTTATTGGGGGCGTGGAAGTAAATCCAGGCCCGCAGAGCAGTGGCTACATGAGCTGGGAGGACATAGAAGTAATACGGAAGGTGGTAAAGGAAGTAGTGGAGGAGCTCTGCCAGTTTGATCAGTTAAAAAAGATGATACAGGAGCAAGTTAAGGAGCATGAAAAGACGAGGCAGTGGATTCAGGAAAACACAAAAGAAACTAAGGCTAAAATGGAAAGCAGTGAGATAGAAATTATGTCACTAAGGGAGAAAATAAAGAATATGGAAGAGGAGGTGTGGAATCTGAAGAAAGAAATAGAAGCCAACAGTCAAGAATGTAGGAAGAAATCCATATTTATTTACGGCGTGGAGGAGGAAAAAGGCTGAAGCTAAAGTGGACATTATTTATAAAGTGGTAGATATCATTCAAAAGAAAATGAAAGTCAATTTCAGTGAGGTCGATATAGATGATGCTGAGAGAGTACGCAAGGAGAGAGGGCGCAGACCTGTAAAAGTGGTGCTGCTATCCACATTGATGGTGGACATAGTGAAAAGAAACGTTGGCAATCTGCAGAGTGAAAAAATTTGGATTAAGAGGGATATGGGAAGAGAGGGAATTAAGAACTTCAGAACTTTAAAGAAACATCTAGTGAGGGTAAGGCTGCAAGGGTTGAGGGCATGTGTTAGGGACCAGGACCTGATGATGACCAATGGGAAACGGACCTGATGTTGGACAGTGTCGAAACTTCAGGCATTGGAAGAGTGTCTTAAGCAGGAAGAAATGAGTAGGACTGAAGAGGACGTGTATAATAGAAAAATGGTGGAACACTGAGTAACAGGGATCTAGAAGACTTGTATATAGATGTGGCGGTAGAAGGAATCAGGAAAGGGCTGGAGGAGGGGAAAACGCAAGAAAAGACAAGTGGTCACAAGCATAGTGAAAAAGAACTGAGGCTGGAGGCCAGTGCGGGAAAAGAAATGAGGGTACAGGAAGTGCCAGTGGAGGGAAAAATACAAGAAATGGCAAGTGGACATATGCATAGTGAAAATAATGGTTTGAGGGAGGAAGCAGAAGTAAAAGGAGCTGTGATTAAAGGGAGAAGCATGAGTTTAAAGGAACTATGGGGTAAGAAAGGTAAAAGTGATTTTATTTATTTATTTCGTATGGCATGAGGATTGGTTATTAACTATATTTATACATTTGGGCTCATCAATATCTGCATTGCTGCTAAAGCTGAATGTCCAGTTTTGTTAGCCAACTCACAGCTTCATCACTGGCCTCGTGGATATCCTTTATTGTCCCACTGAATCTTCGGAGTGGGCACTCTGTGACGATATGTTGAACGGTCTGAGGCACATCCGAGCAGTCGCAATAAGGATCGCTGGTAATCTTCCACTTGTGTTTCCAGAAGTTGCATCTGCCATGTTGAGTTCTGATCCGATTAAGTGATGACCAGATTTTTCTGGGTAAGTTGAAACCAGGAGGTTGCATAACTGGATCCGAAATTAGACCTAATCTGTCAGGGTTTGAAGCTGCCCACCCATAGCGCCAGGCAGTGTTAGTATGAAATTCATCTTGGACTAGCCTCTTTCCTAGTAACCAAGAAGGTTTCCTAGATTTCAGCCTGAGATCTTCAGTTAGGCAGTCTTGATGTATTGGTAGAAGAGGATTGTCACAGCATTTAACCCATTCTTTCTTCAGTGCCATTTGTCTTCGGAGATGAGGAGGTGGAATATTTGAAAGAACTGGTAACCACTCCAAAGGTGTGGATTGGATGGTTCCTGATATAGCCCTCATTGTATCGTTTAACTGAGTGTCTATCTTCTTTGTATGGGCACTGTTGAGCCATACTGGGCAGCAGTATTCGGCTACTGGGTATACTAACGCAAGTGCTGTAGTTCGGAGGGTGGATGCAGATGGGCCCCAGCTTGTTCCTGTGAGTTTGTGCAGGATGTTATTGCGGGTTTTGATCTTGGCAGATGTTTTGCGTACATGTTCGCTGTAAGTCAAAGATCGATCCAAGGTAACGCCTAGATATTTTGGATGAGGATTGAACTTCAGTATATGACCTCTGAATTGAACCTGAGGGGCATAATTAGCTTGTCTGTTGCTCAAATGAAAGCAGCTGACCTCTGTTTTTGTTATGTTTGGTTTCAGTCGCCAGGTTTTAAAATAATTATCAATTCTGCAGAGATCTTTAGTGAGTATGGTTTCTGCTCCAGCAAAATCACTAGACTGGGCTGCCAAACAGATGTCGTCAGCGTATATAAACTTCCTAGCATTAGTTGAAGGTAGATCTGCTGTATATACGTTGAAAAGTAATGGGGCCAATACCGATCCCTGTGGTAATCCGTCACTCAGTTTGTAAGTTTTACTTATGTTGCCATGTAGGTGTACTTCAAACATTCTATTAGCCAACATATTATTCAGCAGGGTGGCAAGCGTCTTACAAGGGATTAACTTCTGGAATTTGAGGATCATTCCTTTTCGCCAGACTGTGTCATATGCTGATGACAGATCTACGAACACTGCTACGGTCTTCTTTCGATCTTGAAATCCCCTCTCAATATGGGTGGTTAGGGCTAACACCTGGTCGGTACTGCTGCGGCTTGGTCTGAAGCCAGCTTGTTCAAGTGGTATGTGCTCTAGGATTTTGGTTGAGATTCTATTGTATATTACTCTCTCCAGTAGTTTGTAGCAGACACTTAAAAGGGCTATGGGTCTGTAATCTTCTGCATTGTCTCCACTTTTCCCTGGTTTAAGGAGTGCTACTATTTTTGTTCTTTTGAGTATTGATGGTAGTTGTCCAACATGTAGGATATTGCTGTAAAATTTGACTGATCACAAGGTAAAAGTGATGAAAGCATAGTAACGAGAAGTAAAAAGTCAAGTAGTATTAGTAAGTAAGCTAGGTAATGGTGTTAATGTATAATTAGATTGGAAGGTATAGTGTGATTAAAGTTAAGAATATTTGAATGGTAAGTTAAAGTGAAGAGGGATGAAGTTATGTGGAATGTGATTTAGTTAATAAGAGAGTGGTCATAATGAAAGGTGGGTCGGTTTGTAAATATTCAGAGTGGAGGATGTTAAGAAGTTGTTAAATTTGATAGATGGTAGAGTGTGTGTCTTAAGTTTAAATGAGATTGGAGTGATGGGAAAGGAAAGTATGGCGATGAGTGATTATGTTCAAGAGGTATATATACTTGAACGAGAATCTGAATTATTGAACTGTAAGTGGGCGTAAATTTGAAATGAATAGTGAGAATGGAGAATGGAGTGGTGGTTGTTAAATGTGATTATGCAGAGAGTGAGTAGAGTTAAGGTGATTTGAATTATAAGCAAATGTAGGGGAAAGGAAAGTATGAAGGTAATTTTGAGTGATAGTTGCTATAAGTGATTATGTTCAAGAGATGGGTAATGAGATTAAGTATGGTTAATTATGCTTGAACGAGAAGAGTTTGTTTTAGAGTTGAAGTGAGATAATGATTACTGGTAAAAAGGAAGTAGTTCATGTAGAAAATGCAACGTGAAGAGAATGTGGCACACTAACGCGGCAGGTGTTGTAATGTTAAGACTGGGTCAGCAAACCTGAGTAGGTCAAGAGAGGACGGTTTAAGGTGTGGAATGTGCAAGGTTCGCGAGTCCAGCCAGGAGAGATATGAAGGTCTTTAACCTTCATGTGCTGTTCTGACAATGATTTATTTTACCTTATTTTATATTATTTTTATCCAGTTGCCGTATTGCCATAGCTATCAGATCTCCAGATGGGAGTCGACTGTGGGCCATTTGATTCTAATTATATTGTTTTGTTGTGTGTTTGCTTATTTGTTATTTGTCTAGTAAGTGGAGATGGAAGAGCTTGTTTAGGTATAGATATTCCACAGGGTCTAACAATAGAAGAAAACTCTGTACAGACTCTTTGAAATAAATAAATAAATAAATAAACAAACAAACAAACAAAGTTATATAGAATTAAATTTCTGATCATTTATGTCTTGTACATTTTCACAGTACTGACTGTAAATACAGAGATATTCATGAATTTTGGTTTTTGTTGCCAAGTCCATATCAACGCCAAGCCACGATAAAATTGGTGAACAGAATGTAATGAAAAATCAGTATGTGGAGTAGGGGAATAAGTAACTACAGTCTAGGCTATACATAATTTTATTCACCTTGGATGAAATGGTAGTTTAGGGGAAGGTGCCTAAAATTTAATTTATATTAACCCATGTCGTTGATCCTACCGAAAAGTATTATATAATCAAATGCTGTAGAGTATACAATTTCTGATCATTTATGTCTTATAAAGTTTTACCATACAGACTATGATAACAGAATTCAAGAATTTAGACTTTTGTTGCTCAGTCCATATCAGCTCCGAGCATTACTGACATGGAAATATTGTTTAGTCGTGTTAACTGGCGATGGTTTTCATCATGTTTGTCTAATTAAAAACCGCATGGTCATTGGTCCATATCGACAAGAAAAATTGTATTTAAAGATAAAAATTTCATTGTTCCGTATTGAAATTATTGATGTTAAAAATTAAATAACTGGAAAGGAGGTTCAACCTATTCAATACTCAAAAGAAAGAAACGTAGCAATCACATTTCTATTTGAATGGGACCGGTTTCGACCTTAGTCTAGGTCATCATCAGCCATAAAAAACATGTAAAATGTTTAAGAATGTTGTAGGTCAGTTTTTCACTCTGTTAGGCACAAAGACACGACATCCACCTTGACCAGTACTTCAACCCTAATTTCAATTTAAACGACATTTCTGAAAAACCCAATATCCTTTTTGACTTCCTAATTCTTCTTCTCAAAAATTCCAAATTCCAAAACCCCAATTCTATTTTCCATGTCTTACATAGTTCCCACCCACATTTTCTACCTCCGATAACCCACCCTCCTAACCCACCTTAAACTACCCCTCCTTCATTTCCCTATCTTATCTTTCCTCGTTACCATCTAACCTCAATTTCTTTTATTCTTTCTCTTATTTCACTATCACTCTTCCTCGTTTAATTTATTCTCCTCTTTCAAAAATCTTTGTCTTGCGCCAACTTCGACTACTTCAATCATAACCTAAAATTTTTTTTTTTTTTTTTTTTTTTTTTTTTTTTTTAAATAGCGCACTGTGCATATAAGTTTTCATTTGTTTTCCGATATTGCGCTTTTTACTACATTTTTTTCTTCTCTCTACAATTGTTTTTTCAAGTCAACTGTTTACCAAGATCTTAGCTGGAGTACGGGTGCTCATTCGGTTATACTAATTGGCATCGTATATTTTTATATACGTACTTGGCTTCCCGCAGCCGTGACAGGTTCTGGACCTTCGAAACGTTCCCCACTCTACTTTGGTGTTTGGCCGCAGCGCGTGACCTTGAGTGTGTCGCGTAGTCACCGGGAGCTGGCGGCTTTCTTCTACAGATCTGTTCGTCTGCGAATTCAAGCCTTTTTGATCTTCGCAAGTTGATTGTTAATTTTGTGACTTTGTGCAGAACATAATGTGATGTCGTGTCTTTGTGCCTAACAGAGTGAAAAACTGACCTACAACATTCTTAAACATTTTACATGTTTTTTATGGCTGATGATGACCTAGACTAAGGTCGAAACCGGTCCCATTCAAATAGAAATGTGATTGCTACGTTTCTTTCTTTTGAGTATTGAATAGGTTGAACCTCCTTTCCAGTTATTTAATTTTTAAGAAAAATTGTGAAAATGATTTTAAAAAATGCGAAAAGATCGTAAAGGAACGATCACTTGTAGACTTAAGACGAGAGGGATTCATGAAAGGAGGAATTACTCCTTTTACATTGGATGCCTTAATATCACAGTCAAAAGAAAACTATATGTGAAGGCCTAAAGTATCGGAACCCGATACTTGTCTTTCTTTTATAGCGGAAGGAAGAGATCAAATCAATATCAGGAATAATACAGAACTATATGAAACTGCAAACTGCCACAGAGAGGAAGGAAGTGAGTTCGTCTTCACAAGGCGCTGACAAGGAGAGGCCTGTCTACTTATGTGCAGAGAATGTGAGGGGTGGACGAAAAATATGATCATGCACATGCTAAGTAATTATCCCATCAACGATGGGTACTTCAGCTACTGTGAAATATGTGTAAATGGAACTGATGAGTAACCTATATCTTACACATAATTTAAATAACTTTTTTCCCTCAGCCTTAAAACATGACTAATGTATTATTATAATTCATAATATAATTAATAATCATGTCGACAATTGGGCTGCAGTGAGAATTGACTGTAGAATGAGTTCTTAAGGTACGGTACTTGCAGGGGTTAGACAAGGCTGTAATCTTTCACCTTTATTGTTCGTAATTGACATGGATCACCTGCTGAAAGGTATTAAGCGGCAGGGAGGGATTCAATTAGGTGAAAATGTAGTAAGCAGTCTGGCCTATGCTGACTATTTGGTCTTAATGACAGATTGTGCTGAAAGCCTGCAGTCTAATATCTTGGAACTTGAAAATAGGTGCAATGAGTATGGTATGAAAATTAGCCTTTCGAACACTAAATTGATGTCAGTAGGTAGGAAATTCAAGAGAATTGAATGTCAGATTGAAAATACAAAGCTGGAACAGGAGATAATTTCAAGTATTTACGATGTGGGTTCTTCCGGGATGGTAGTATAGTTAGTGAGATTGATTAAAGTTGCAATTAAACTAACGTACTGAGCTCGCAGTTATGATCAACAGTGTTTTGTAAGAAGGAAGTCAGCTCCAGGATGAAACTATCTTTACATCTGTCTGTATTCAGACCAACTTTGTTTTACAGGAGTGAAAGCTGGGTGAACTCTGGATATCTTATTCATAAGCTAGAACAGACATGAAAGTAGCGAGAATGATTGCCGCTACAAACAGTTGGGAACAATGGCAGGAGGGTACTCGGAATGAGGAGATAAAGGCTGTAAGGAATGAACTCGATGGATGAAGGTGTATGCATAAACTGGCTTTGATGGTGGGATCATGTGAGGCGAATGGAGGGGAGAGGTTACCTAGGAGAATAATGGACTCTGTTATGGAGGGTAAGAGGGGTAGATGGTGGGGGTTGATGGTGGGATCATGTGAGGCGAATGGAGGGGATAGGTTACCTTGGAGAATAATGGACTCTGTTATGGAGGGTAAGAGGGGTAGAGGGAGACCAAGATGGCGATGGTTAGACTCAGTTTCCAACGATTTAAAGATGAGGTATAAAACTAAATGAGGCCACAGAACTAGTTACAAACAGAGGATTGTGGCAGTGATTACTAAATTCACAGAGGCTTGCAGACTGAATGCTGAGATGCATAACATTTTATAATGAAGATGTATGTATGTAATTAATAATAAAAATAATATAAAATTCACCTTCAGAATGTTGGCTGGCATGGTAGGAGAGGTGGTGGTATATTAGTATAATATTAATCACTAGATTGTGTGCTAAAAGTCTGGATTCAATTCCAAACATTTCTGCAGTGTTCATATGAAGTGAGGGCATATTACACTGTTCATAGTGATTTATCCATCAGATTGGGATGGGTTTTTTACAATTTGCTTTATGTCGCACCAACACAGATATGTCTTATGGCGACAATGGGATAGGAAAGGGCTAGAAGTGGGAAGGAAGCGGCCGTGGCCTTAACTAATGTACAGCCCTAGCATTTGACTGGTGTGGAAATGGGAAACCACGGAAAACCATTTTCAGGGCTGCCGACAGTGGGGCTCGAACCCACTATCTCCCGAATACTGGATACTGGCCGCACTTAAGTTTTGTATTGGAGTTACTTACCAATGAAGCCATAGGTTACAATAACAAATTGCAGAAAAAGTTACCTCAAGGTTATGAAGTTTGGGGTACAGCAAATGAGAGTTTGGGTACTGAGACCCCTAAAGTTCAGTAAAAGGCACAATCATCTCAACTGCTTGATGTGAATGAAGTCTCTTCACTTCCCAGTCAGTCAGACTTTTTAGGTACTTAATGCCACAGTTGTTGAAATCTTTCATATCATATGACAATGTCTTCAAAGTACCCATTTAAATAGTAGACAATATGAAAAGGAGAATACAAGCAATGGTAATGAAATTTCAAAGCTGTCAAGTAGGTTTAACAAGTGTAGCACCTGTGAGAGTACACATAATAATAATAATAATAATAATAATAATAATAATAATAATATCAAACACTATTGCACTGTCATCCGGCCAGAGGCTCTATATGCAGCGGAATGTCTCACCATGAACAAAAAAGGTATGATGGAGAAATTGGAGGCCAAGGAAAGAAAGATTTTGAGGAAAATCTTAGGTCCAGTCAAAGACAATGGCGAGTTTAGGAGACGGCACAACCAGGAGTTGTACTCGCATGTGGAGAAAATAACCGACGTGATGCGGAAAAGGATTACTTTTTATGGACACATGGCCCGAATGAAGTCAACATGGTTAACCAACCGCATTTTCATTTTCCTCCAAGAGAAAAAGGCAAAGGGGGCATGGTTCAATGAGGTACAGAAAGATCTGCAGGAGATTGGGATCTAATTTGAAAATATCCAGGAGCTCGTCCCACTTAAGAAAAAACTCCAAGAACACCAGAGTTTCCAACCAAAGCCAAAGATGAAAACTGGAAAGGCATGGACGGAAGAGCGAAAGGAGCAACAAACACCGTATACGAATGAAGGAATACTGGACCAACATTAAAGCTCAAGGGAAACAGTTGAAATGACGTGGTCCTTAGTTGGCCGAAACAAAACAAGAATAATAACAATAATGATAACAACAATGACGATGACGACAGAAACTGAAACCAAGTTAACGCCATGTTCAGGATGCGAAAACTTTATCTTACAGGTCTACCAAACGGTAACTATGGAAGGATGAGGAAACGTGGAAGGAACCCTTATGGGGCCATGGGAACGTATGGCATTGTGGGGAAAGTGAAGCATGCAGCAAACACCCTTGAAATAAATATATTAAGAAAAACACAAGTAAAATAAAGGAACAGAGCAAGATCAAATTAATGAGTCAAATAAACAAATTACATAATACTGTAGGTAGAAAATAAGACAATAGAAATGCTAATAAACATGAGGTACATCTTAATAGCCTTTAAACAAAAAAACTAAAATGTTAACAGGATTCAAAAACTAAAATTGGTGAATGGTGGAAGTCTAGGGGGAAACCTCCGTTACGCAAAATTAAAAGTTACATTTATTTACATAGTTTACACCCACATTAGAGCACTTAAATCAAACCCATTTATGTTAACAAAGAATTAACTGATGATTTAGCTTGAATCATCATCTTCCTTTCCCAAAACATCTTCATTCTGGCTGACCTGGCTGCCCTTTCTTCATCAGATATGACATATTGTTTGTGTTGTACAGTTTTTAATGACAATCTTATTCGTTTGTTCTTGAGAATCCTTTTTTCTTCTCTATTTTCAATTTGCTTCATTGTAATATTCAGCTCTTCTAAATCATTCTGAACTTCTTTAAACCAATTATTTTTTGTTTTACTTTTCCAAAAGTAATTAAATAGTTGTTTTATTATCCTATTATCATTTAATGTAGAAAGATGACAGAAAAAGGCAATTCTTCTTTTTTCATCATATCTATTATAGATTCACTTTCCCTATAAACCACTGCATTAGGCAATAATCTCCATTATCCATCCACCTGATGTTTTTTATTAATGATTGTTCTGAGTATCCTTCTGTCAACCTTTTGCAGTGTATCAGTTGTTGCTTTGGTGTTCAATTTAAATAGTGTTTCACAAGCATAAAAGGTACATTACTATGGAAGTTACGTAAATGAAACAGAAGAAAGAATTTAAATGAAATCAAATATAAGATGATATCACTTACCTAGGGAGGCCGGTAACCACAGAAGGCTGGAGTCCCGAGATGGGACGGACTGCTAAGGAGATCAGTATTCAAAAGATGCAGACAGTTGCCTCACTCTCACGAGAAGCCCTGAACCGGTAATCGTGCGATCACAGGAGACCTATTGCATTACTCCAGACACCCACATTCACCAATTAAAACAGTCCTTATTATGACCAATTAAGATTCACCAGATTTCCGCTGGGGAAGTTCAAGAACTTTTCACTATGCAATACTATTTCATCATCAAGAAAATGACATGTGCCAGTACATGCTGCCTCACAATTTGCTTTTAATTTTAAAAACACAATTACACAATATTACAAAATACCTGCAAATCAACATTCAACTTTCAAATCTTCATATATTGAAACTTCATCATCATTACCAGCTCATAATGTTTCTTTCTCTTCACATTTCCAAATTTAGATAAATTGAGTAGTTCACATGTCCAAACTTAAATAAGATCATTTTACAAAAAGCAATGATGATAATTTCCAGCTTGCCGTCCCATCACAGGTGACAACAAGAATGGACAAAGGAAGAAATGAGAGAGTTCGGGAAATAGTAAATGAGGTACCCCTACAGGAAAAGATAGGAAAATCAAGGCTGCAGTGGTATAGACATGTTAAGAGAATGGGAGAAGAGAGGTTATACAATAATAAAGTTTTATGAGATTAGTCACTTGCAATTCCCAAGAAAGATGTTTGAAATGGAGTTGAAGGGAAGGAGACTAGAGGAAGACCGAGGGACAGATGGCTGAAAGGTGTAAAGAAGAGCATCGAAGCAAAAGGAGGAAACTGGACGACAGTGACAGAAGAGAAGTAGTGGATGGAGAGGCTTATGGTCCAAGCCTGTGGTTGGAAACTGCTCCAGATGATGATGATGATGATGATGATGATGATGATGATGATGATGATGATGATGATGATGAAACCAGATGTTATGCAGAGTAAGGACAGGTGAAAGAAAAAGCTTTTGCTTGCTTTGAATCCCCATTCTGAGATTGTAAGAAGTGTAAATACTTGTATTTATTCTTTCTTGTATTCAAAAATGCAGACTTCACCATTGTTACCACATGATTCGAATCAGACATCACAGCTGTTTCAATATCACAGTCAAAAGCCTTTCTGTAGTCCAAGAAGCACATCGACATTGAAAATTAGAATTCTCGGACCTTCTTGAAGAGTTGTTTTATCTTCAGGATCTGCTCTCTTGCACAAATCCAGCTTGTTCTTGCAGGATATATTGCTGTATGAATGGCTTTAGGTATTGACTGATGATATGGAGAACAACTTGTGAAATGAGCGCTATTGTTATGAATAACATCCCGACTGTTTTATTATTCCTAATTTATTTCAGGATGACCCAGTAAATGCACGCACACACACATATGCACACACATGCACACATATTCTAATCAGCTATGAACGCCACACTTAGTAATTGCTGTCTATTTACAAGTCTCTCTTCCTTACGGCTCAGCAGGCGGTCCAGCCTGTTGCTATACCTGTGGACGGCTAATCCTTATTTTCACATCCCCATGTCCAGTCACCTCATACAGCAGCTGTGCGTAGACCGCTGGATTTGAACACAGTGCTATGGGCTACTTAACACACGATGGCTATTGCTCAATTCGACTCGCAGAGACTATAATCTTAAAATAATCAAATTTATTTAAAATTGTTCCACCTGTTCAATACAATACAAAAATAAATTTGCAGACTCATGGCGATCCTCAGGCCATAGAAATACACAAGTACGCAGTACTCTCAGGTAGTACAGTCTTCCGTTCCGCACATCTTCAGTCCAGCCACTCACTGGACTCTCCGACACCACAACAGCTCCTGGTTCAGACCTCGGTGGGACATTTGTGACAGGACAGCCAATACCTCTGTCGTCTTCAGCCCAGCTACCAAACCCCAACACACTGAATCTCATACTAACCCCATGTCCAGCGCCAAGACTGGCTCCACCACAGAGCCCAGCATTGACCCAGAGTCCAGCGCCAACACTGGCTCCACCACGGAGCTCAACACTGACCCCCACCACGGAGCCCAACACTGACCCCATGTCCAGCGCCAACACTGGCTCCAACATGGAGCCCAGAACTGACGCAGTGTGTGCGGCTAGCCTTATTTTTTATAGCTCGCGTGATGGGAACCAGAATTTTTGCAACGTGGGTACAGGCAGAACATTCCCGTTGAATCTCCAAGAAACTCGCAGGTAAGCTAGCCGACAAGAACAATACACAGAAAGGCCTGCCTCATCCCACAAGCCGACTGGGAGATCCCTGGTCATCTGAGTCACTAGCCCCTTTCTGGAAGTACCAAAGGGGCTACCACGGGGCTAGCACGTAACACTATAGTCCGATAATTCTTGTAGTACATTGAGGTCCATTATTGATACTTTTAATAGATTTGAGAAAACATTTTCTGTACTTAATGAATGTCTGTTATCTCCAGTGTCATTCCTGGATTGGTTTCTGCTGGCCTCATTCGTAGCTTGCTAACCCAAACCTCTCCGTAGGGGAGCTAGGGGAAGGTGGAGGGGACTGCTTTTGTTGAACAGAGAGAGAGAGAGAGAGAGAGAGAGAGAGGGGGGGGGGGGAATATGTGTTTATAGCTTATTTGTCTTTGTGCAGTATAAAATGAATGTATAAAAATTATTTTCGATGGATCTGAATGTGTAGAAATGAATTAATAAGTGACTTTGTTTAATGTAGATTGAAATATGCTGTTCTGTTTCTAATGTGCTGTTTTACAAGTACGTTATATTGTTCTGCATGTTGTTGTTCATGCTTCGACAGACTGAAAAACTTACAGGTTATATTATTTGATAGTAAATAATAATAATAATGAAGTCATCTAGTACAGTACATCATTTACGGAGGTGAGGAATATTTGTTCATGGACTTGATCCAGAAGGAAGAAGCTAACATTTTGATGCAATTCTTTTCTTCTTGCAGGGTTGTCGTATGGGAGCCGAGGCTGTGATGGCACTGATGGAGGCCACACCTGAGACAGAAGCTTGTGTAGTATCTCTGGATGGTAACCAAGCTATCAGACTCCCTCTGATGGACTGCGTGAAGAGAACACAGGAGGTGGCTAAGGCAATGGCGAACAAAGAGTGGGAGCTCGCTGTTGAACTCCGTGGCAGGTAAGAGAGATGTTTATCTGAACTGAAGTTGGCACAGCTGTGTTGGGCATAGGAAGATAAACTTCTAATTAAACATAAATTAAAAATTAAATTCAAATAGTAGCAACTGAAATTGATAGATCTCAAGTCTTATCCACTGATTCTGGAATCCAGTTCTGATACTACGCCTTACCTTACCTTTTAAAGATGGGCAAACTGGCGTCCAAGCAAATAAAAACAACAGAAATATCTAAAAATAACATTAAATAAATATGCAGTGTCAAATGGATACAGTTAACTGTTATGCCACTAGTGGCTTGATATTAAAGTGTACCAAGTATTTACAGTACAGTTAACTCATTTGCACCTGTCTGCTGGGTATTTAAATGTATCTGCAGTATTTAAAGGTAATTAGTTATAGCAACATTATCATGCTATGTAAGGCTTTTGTTATATTTGAATTAAAGTAAGTGGATGTAACCTCTAATATTTGTGAGAGTATGATTTTTCTGCTTTTATACTTTTGCGGTAAGGTTTGAGTATGTGATTGCTTTTGTGTAGCAACACCTATGATTGATGTATGTAACTAAATCCTCTATGATACCTGTTGCTGAATATGCTACTTCTCTTTGATACACTTCCACAGCATACAGGCTGAAAGTCATGACCATGTATTGATGTGCCATATAGTTTAGAACTGAATGTAAGAATAAATACATACATACAAATCCCACATTGTTCCATCTTTTCAACAAGATTTAATTTGTCAGCATATTTATGCCTATTACCATAGAAAAGAACACCCTACTCTTAGAAAAATAGTTAAAAATCTGGTGTTTAGGTACAGGAAGGTTAACGGGCGAAGAGTGCTGATGGAGAGAAGTAATATTATCTTGACGTGGTAGTGAAGATTTTTTAGAGAGATTGTTAACAAGAATTTTGAATTCTATTGAATAGTTGGACAAAACATGGATTAATGCTTACCATTCCTGCGGAAAAGGCTGGACAGATGGTTCTATAGAAGGAACTATGGCAGTACCTGTTGGAATGGGGGAGAATCATAGTGATTCATGCTGGTACTTCACAAGGTTAGGTTCCAAATTGCCTGTACGTGTTCCAATTTCTTCTTTTTCCTTTTAGTTAGAATTAAAACAGGATTGTTACCAAGTTGTACTTCTTAAAACAACAAATATCCCAAACACTTTGAAGACCTGTAAAATGAACTGAGTGACATTTAAAGCTGAGAAGTATGCAGTACAGAGTTCTCATGTTGGATTCATGGTTAGAAAAGGTTAAATTGTTTCCTTTCTTTGGGGTACAACAGCTGAGTGATATTTTCACTTGCTTCTCACCAAAGTAGCTATGGGTCAGATTCCCAAATCCATGTGAGATTTTTGAAATGAGAAGTCACATTCTTGTGGGTTTTGGGGCATAAGTCATGGCAACTTTTTTTTTGTTCATCATAGTCTATCAGCTTCATTTCCGTATTGATTGGTACTCTGATATAAAGAAAGTCTAAAATCTCCACCTTATCAATACATTAGTTTATTTACTCTAAATTAGTAAATTGGTCAATACCGGTTTCAATCCCTTGGGGATCATCTTCAGTTGACACACAAAAAAGAATTTATAAAAACATCACATATGAAAGGTTACATTTGGTGACTATTTCAATTAAATCAAGTGTTGAAAGTTATGTCATTAAAGTACTAGTGGGTGCATCTTAGTTTTTTAAACGTGCTATTGTATGAGGTGTATTGGCTCACTGTGTCTAAGCTTTTTGTACATATAATGGGTTCTGCACTTATTCACATCTGGTATTGATAATGTAACATTCAATATGATTGATTCATATGATTAAAACATTAACAAATATCTTACTAAAATGGTAAAATATATACATCATTTGTTTAAAAAGTACTTGTTGTTTGAGTCTTTTTGATCATACTACACTTGTATTGCAAAACGTGGAATAAGATTTTTCACTCATACACATTAGTGATAATGAGTCCATTATAGAGTCTTAAAAGTATTTTGTTGTAGAGGTATATCACAGCTTATTAGTTATTGTGATGTCAATAAGACGTAATTTCACTTTGTATTAATGTTTGGGGTATTCCACTTTTAAAAAAATGTCCATTGGAGTAAACATAGGAAAAGCTTAATTAAAGAGTTAAATAAATTTATCCTTCATTACTAAAAATACTAGTATGTGATACCTTATTAAAATGGATCCTTCATTTCTAAAGTATTGATATGTGATACCTCATGTATTCATTTTATCATGTATAAAAAGTGGGGTTTACATTTCTTAACAGTAGTACTGTAGGTTGTTACTATCTATAATACATATGTAATATTACGATCTGACATAGCAGCCAACTGAAAATGTTTAAAGTATAATCTAATGGAATGGGACCAATTCCTTCTTTTTACTGTTTGTTTTTCACTTTCAACTGGTGGAGTGCATGACATATGCGTGTTGTGTTAGATCTATATTATTGTTGAATTTGTTGCAATTTGTAAACTGCTGCTTTTGGTGAAGTATCTTAGTCTATGGATGTCATTAGGAAATTGTTAGTGTGTCGTTGCTGGTTGAATGGTGACTGTTGCAAAATGAAGCTCGTTCGAGGTGCCGTGCGTCTTGATGGAATTTAAATTTTTGGGTTTGTGTATTGGTCTAGACCAATACACAAACCCAAACTTCAACTTAAATGAAAATACTGACAAAAATAATGTTCTTTTCAACACAGTCATTCCCCTCCTAAAAGATTATTATTTAAAAAGAATCAACAAACAACAACCTACACATACAAATGAACCGCTCAAAGATCTCCTCTCCTCCAACCCCGCTTCCGTCACAAACGCTCCACCCATCCCTCCAAACCTCCCCTCCGCCGCCACTAACTACAGTCCCAGTATAACACGCAACAGATCTCGACAGGCAGCCACGTAAAGCATACAGTCTCAACATTCAACGTAAGTAACACAACATATAACTCACCTTCTACACCTTTATTATACACCAACTTACACACCTGCTATTTCTGCTTGCAGATAATTAATCTACAACACACAGAAGCCTTCATGCCATTACCATAAAAAGTGCAAATTTAAATTCCATCAAGACGCACGGCACCTCGAACGAGCTTCATTTTGCAACAGTCACCGTTCAACCAGCAACGACACACTAACAATTTCCTAATGACATCCATAGACTAAGATACTTCACCAAAAGCAGCAGTTTACAAATTGCAACAAATTCAACAATAATATAGATCTAACACAACACGCATATGTCATGCACTCCACCAGTTGAAAGTGAAAAACAAACAGTAAAAAGAAGGAATTGGTCCCATTCCATTAGATTATACTTTAAGCATTTTCAGTTGGCTGCTATGTCAGATCGTAATATTACATATGTATTATAGATGGTAACAACGTACAGTACTACTGTTAAGAAATGTAAACCCCACTTTTTATACATGATAAAATGAACACATGAGGTATCACATATCAATACTTTAGAAATGAAGGATCCATTTTAATAAGGTATCACATACTAGTATTTTTAGTAATGAAGGATAAATTTATTTAATTAACTCTTTAATTAAGCTTTTCCTATGTTACTCCAATGGACTTTTTTAAAAAGTGGAATACCCCAAACATTAATACAAAGTGAAATTACGTCTTATTGACATCACAATAACTAATAAGCTGTGATATACCACTACAACAAAATACTTTTAAGATTCTATAATGGACTCATTATCACTAATGTGTATGAGTGAAAAATCTTATTCCACGTTTTGCAATACAAGTGTAGTATGATCAAAAAGACTCAAACAACAAGTACTTTTTAAACAAATGATGTATATATTTTACCATTTTAGTAAGATATTTGTTAATGTTTTAATCGTATGAATCAATCATATTGAATGTTATATTATCAATACCAGATGTGAATAAGTGCAGAACCCATTATATGTACAAAAAGCTTAGACACAGTGAGCCAATATACCTCATACAATAGCACGTTTAAAAAACTAAGATGCACCCACTAGTACTTTAATGACATAACTTTCAACACTTGATTTAATTGAAATAGTCACCAAATGTAACCTTTCATATGTGATGTTTTTATAAATTCTTTTTTCTGTGTCAGCTGAAGATGATCCCCGAGGGATTGAAATCGGTATTGACCAATTTACTAATTTAGAGTAAATAAACTAATGTATTGATAAGGTGGAGATTTTAGACTTTCTTTATATCAACTATTTTGTTGTTGACAAAAGTGGGACCTACCAGACAGATGGATATATACAGATAGAAGTGAGGAGCATAAGGTGCTGTGGAATGTATAAATAATGCCAAATAGGTTTACCAGGAGTAGCATCTATAAAGCAAGGAAACTGTCTGTAATGAAATCCTTGTGCTACACAATTATTCTCAGAGATTACAGTAACCTTTACGGCAAGCCTTCAAAGTGATCTCCTAGAGTGTCCACAACACATTGCCGATGATGTGAGAGATTACATGTAATAAATATCATGTTTGGTCCGTATTGAATGTTTATATATAAAGTTAAAACAAATCAAGTTTATTATATGGTCAACCTTTTCAGTTCATAAGAATGTAATGTAATGCAAGGTTTATACATTACAATCTTAAGCATTCTTATGAATGTAATGTATTGAAAAGGTTGACCATATAATAAACTTGATGTGGGAGATGTCGGATACCAGTTGCCTCACCAAGTGTGAATTTTACAGTCTCATGTTTCGCAGCTACCAACAAAATCAAAGCTGGTGATGTTCAATCGATACTTCATACTAATCTTAACCTATGGTATTGAAACCTGCACCCTAAGAAAGACTCCTCAAGGTTGCAGGCATCTGAGATGAAGTTTCTGAGATCCACAAACTGGACAAGTTAAGGAATGATGTGGTTAGGAAGAAAGCTGGGATTGAGACGACATTGTTAGATCAGGTCCGCATGTCCAGATTGAGGTGGTTCTGGCATGTAATGAGGATGGAGCCAACAAGGACAGCTCATGTTAACTTGGAGAGACATGTGGCAGGAAGACCAAGAACCCACTGGATGGATGGACATCGTAAAGATGGACATTCGTCGCCATAAGACCTATCTGTGTTGGTGCGACATAAAGCCACTAGCCAAAAAAAAAAAAAAAAAAGAAGATGGACATTGCATGTCGGTGAAGGACACTGGAGGATGTCATATTAACAGAATGTATCTTAATAAGACCGAATGAAAGAGGCTTGCCTGCGAGTATGGTGGGTGTTTCAATACTTCTCATCTCCAGATCTGAAATGCGTCCATGCAGCCTCTGCTGCATGTGGTCTGGCGTTGTCATGGAGAAGGATGGCATTGTTGAGAGATCTGGGCATTTGTCCCTAATGGACGTAACTCTCTCTGCAGGAAGGTTCTGTAGTACGCGGATGTCACTGTTGTGCTATGTGGAATGAAGTGATATGCAATCACGCCTCTGACAATGTAAGCCACAATGGCCATCAGCTTCATGGGGGGAAGGCTTTTGCTGGAATTTCTGTCTTCGTGGTATTCCTCACGTCGTCATTATGCATACTGATGAATGAGAGCTTGACTCACTACTGCAGTTCAGTCGCCCTGGGCATGGTACCTGTCCATTGCTACGGTCATTATGAGTAAAGAATCATACATACAACTGAAGCCTTCTTTACCGAGAATTCATTCAAAATTATTAAAAAAGGACCCAACTAGTATTATCCAGAGCAACTTAAAGCAACTTCTGAAACTAACTTCTTTAATCCTCAATGAAAAGAGAGTCTTAAAAACTAATTAATATGAACCTTGTATCCCTATGGCGAGGGCACTACCGAAAGTGTATAAAGAGAATATACCTATAAGTCCTATCATCAGTTTAAAAAATAGCACTACATACAAGACGTCTAGATTTATACACAATTAAAAAAAGAAAAACATTATGGATTTGAGAGTAATAAGTCTATTAAGAATTCCAAAGAATTTTGTGATTGGACCAAAGATTTAAACATGCAATTGGACCAGAAGATGTATTCATTTGATGTCATAAACATATTCCCGAATATCCCGGTTTCAAAAAACCATAACACCACTAAAGAATAATCTACTCAAATATAGTAATTCAAGTAGGCAAGAGGTAGAGGATTTCATTAACTTGAAGTTCGTCACCGCTAACAATTATTTCACCTTTAATGGTAAGATTTGTAAACAGATTTGTAAACGGGGATCATGGCGGAAATTTATATGGATTTTCTCAAATACTAAAATCAACAATGTCAAAAGGATAATATTTTTATTGAGATACATGGATGATATGTTTACAATAAAATTGATCATAGCATTACTAATAGGAAGGAGGTATTGGAAGAATTAAATAATATGGATTCACAGATTAAATTTTCTTTTGAAAGGAGAATAATAAGGCATTGAATTTTCTTGTTACTATAGTCATTAATGACTCTAATAAACTTAGATATAAAATATATCGAAAACCCACTCAGACAGTGAGCATAATCACACAAGATTCCGTGCACCTGGAAGCACGTAAGTGGGCCTCCTTTTATAGTACGATTCATAGGGCTTATAGTATACCTATGTCAGGCTTGGATCGAAATAATTAATTGGATACTATTTATTTAAGAGCAAAAAGAAACTGGTTCAACAGGCAGTTTGTTGACAAAATTATTAGCAAAGCCAAGAAGAAATTGTTTTTGACATTAACTAAGGATACTAAAAAGAAAGAAGACAGTTATGCCCTTTTAACCTTCAGTCATAGCAAAATCTGTGAAATTATGAATGTTTTTAAGAAACTTAATATGAGAGTTTCTCTCAAGACAACAAACAATAATGCTCATCTTTTTTATAATCAGCACACTATCAACAAGGTCAATCATAAATTTCAGAAATCGGGAGATTATAAATTAAAGAGCCCGCAGTGTCCCGCAAGTTACATTGAACACACAGGGCGCAATTATTCCATCAGATATAAGGAACATGTTAATGCATCTAAATATGGCAGAATATTTTTGAAAATATTTTTATAAATATTGATCAAAAATATAACCAGGCACATAATTTGAATGAAATATCGGAGGAAATTAATATACTTATCGAAGAGATATTCATTAAATGCTTTATTAGGAGGTGCCAATTCAAAGCATTACAACCCCACACCTCTCCTCCCACTTCAAACTCTCCACAACCTCCCCTCCAAGTCAGTTCTCAAGGACCTTCTAGTACTGCGCTCAGTTAGCTTCAACATTCAATGTGAATCGGACGACACAGGATGGGCAAGGAGGTGGGTGACCAGATGGACACACAATTTACAATTCATGTTACACTTGTTCATTCGTTCCTTTATATTTCCTTTCCACTTTTTAGGCCCGTATTGTCAACAACGTCAGCTATGATCAACTTGTGTTATTCAACAAAAGTCCGCCATTCTGTAACTCATCGCATGAAGCTAATTTTAATCTTGCACTGTCTGTGTTCACATGTCAGTAACATGTGCAATATGTTTACAATGTTGGGATATCTACATGATTAATTCATTTTATAAAGCCACTCATCTTTTGTTACCAAGTATGATTGTCTTCCAAAGGAAAAGTTCAAATCACATGAATTCTTTGATGCTGAATAATCCACTTCTGGACCCACAATCTTGGCACACAGTGTCTTGGGTAGCCACTGATCCTTCAGGGTTGATACTTCTACTATTCATACAACCTTGCCTTACCCCCATAGCATTTGAAATAAATTGCTCTTTTTTTAATTTCCTTTATCAACCTTTGATGTCTCTCAATAGAGTCCCTGAGTGAACAGATTTTTGTGGGAGACTTTGACCCTACCGAAGACTGTTGTGATTATCGTAGTTCTCCGAATCCAAGATGACATTATTTTCTCAGAATTTCATGTGAAAAATCAAGGCTTGTCTTGCATTCCGACCTAACAGTAATGAAAACTACTGGCAGCTACCACGATAACCACACTGCTTTCCTTCACCCCCCCTACACACGCGAACAAAACTCGTTGACTCTCAGCGTCCACCTCTTTATTAAACCTATACATCGCTGGCTGCGGCAGGCAGTTGTACAGTGCCTCCTTGTTACATCACTGGTTATCGGAAAATAGGGAAGAGAGAATGACATTCAACTAGCCTCTACAAAAATGTTTATCAAATTTGCAGAATGACATCAAAACATTACTCATAATGTACTTCCGAGCCCTGTTTAAATTGGAATAACAAGGATGTGACCCTTCAAATTCTTAGAAAGGATACGACTGCTCAGTAGTAGAGTTATTATAACACGTCTGCTATACCTGACACTTGGTAAAAGAAACAGATTTATAGACAACAAGAATGTTTTTGTGATGGATCGTTGTACTGTAGAGACTCGTGGAACAGATGTTGCCGGCAAATTTTCAACGGGTTCTCGTTGAAATTATGATGCCAATTTTGAAGTTAATGATTATTAAACATGCGGAAATAAAGAATAATGGTGCAGCTGCAAGAAAATACGGCATAACTAAAGCCAATGATCGGCGTTGGTGTGAAGACAAAGATAGTCTAAAAATGCATACTGTACAAGAAAAGCATTTAGTAGCCCGCAACAAGGACTCTTTAAAGAAGTCAAACATGAAATTATGAGGTATGTGCACAAAACCGCAAGGTCAGAATGGCCATAACACGAGATGTGATAAAAAATGCGGGTTTGTGAAGAGGAATTCCCTGAACTTTCAAAGGCGGTATCAGATACCTCTAATGAAAATGATTAAGGAAGTAGGTAGGATGTACATGATACTTGTGTGTGTTTATTTTTTCTCAAATTAAATTTGAAATTTGATATAAATAAAATTATGATTTCACAAAACATATTTTAAGCCTGATTTAATCTTCATGAAGGAAAAAGTGGGGGTTGTCTTGGATTTGGAAAAATACGATATATTCCTATCTCAAAGTAGTACTAACAAGGTTTCTTGTATCTTGTAGGAGTTTTACTCGGAACTTGGTGACGTACAAATTGCTGACAAGACTGAAGCCCCCCAAGTCAGCTTTTGACGATAAAGGTGATGGAGTGGTGAGTATCATATCTTTAATCAGTAGTGGAGGCTAACATATTCTTATAGGACTAATTGGGGATCAGTTTCTCTCAAATTTTAGAATAGTGATGATGTTCAGATGACATAAGAATTCTTTAATCTGGTTCACATAAGCAGCAGAAGTGGAGATTGAAAGAGATCCTCAAGCAGAATGAAATTCTGTATTAGCCAATGGCATGGAACTAATGTTTAAAGTT
This sequence comes from Anabrus simplex, assembly GCF_040414725.1. Lineage (NCBI taxonomy): Eukaryota > Metazoa > Arthropoda > Insecta > Orthoptera > Tettigoniidae > Anabrus > Anabrus simplex. The sequence continues at coordinate 70,467,660 of NC_090274.1, read as the reverse complement.
TGGAGCAACACTAACGAACAACAGGGACATGGACTTGTAAAGCCTGAATTAAAATTATTCAGACCTTTTTATTATTTTTAGTTTGAGATGGCCATATTATTCAAGTATTATCACCAGTTTAAAAAAATATTTCTTGATGAATTCTAGTCTGCTATTATAAGTTCCATGGGCTGTATTGTTTTCTTGATTTGTGTGACAAGATTTATTTTCAATGTCCTTGTGGTTTTCATTTTCACAATTACTTGTTTTGAAAATAGGTGTATGAATGCATGTCTATGTAGTCGACAGTAATTATTGTTTTCAACTGACCCAAGAACTGTCAGAGCTGGAGAGAGAGCATTGATAACATTATAACCACATTCCTACATATTGCAGTATCTTCCATCACTGTCATAACTTAAATGGAAAAATGACCCAGTTTTTCAACAAGAAGTGTATGGTTGAAAAGATGAATGAAATATTAGCTTGTTGATCAAAATCTATGCTGTATCAGTTATTTATAAAGTCTAGTTTGTGTTCTCCTCTGTCTTCACTGACAGCTTTGTTTTACTTTCTACTTGCTGCCTCTTCTAGAAACTGGTCAAGGTAAGAACCAGTTTGTTACTTTACTGAGCTTCTCTCATGAGGTGAAAATAGTTTGCTTTGATCCAGTTAAATTCTTAAGTGATACAGGAAGCATTACAATGGAGTCTCGCAAATCTGAGCGTTATTTGAATTTTTCTTTTCACAAATTTAAAACGATTTTTCTACAGAATTTAATTCCCTGTTTATTCCCGCCATGTCATATTACTGTGGCTCCCTTCTACTGAGATCTGATATATTCTAAGGTAATAAACATAAATAAATAAGATGAAGACACTAGTTAATAATTGTGGCATAGGGCTGTCATAAATCTTTTACCACAAGGAGGATGAATACCTCACAGTAAATATAGACGCATGTCTAGGGCCTTGACCAAGAGGAGTCTGTGGACATACAGAGTGAAAAGATGTTTTACAAAATATATTTGACTAATATCAAGAGTGCTTGACACCAAAGTAACACAAATTTAAATGTCTAGAATAATTATGCAGCATACTAAAATCTGCTCGTAATAGTAGTTGGCCAAATTAAAAATAATCTCAGATGGAGGGTATATAATTTTCATATAACAAAAAAGAAATATTATAGCTAAACCATCTATGATTACTGAAAGCTGACACAAATAGAACTAAATTACATTAAATGGGCTAGGTTAGCTGAGATGAGAGAGCAAAATTACATACTGATGGTACAAATTACAGTAAGTACTTGAAATAAAACTTTCCTTCCTCAAACTTACAAAGATAAATAGTAGAGAAATACTCACAGAATATTAAAATGTTAAAAAGCAAACATAGAAGTGAATGTACAAATCAACGGGTATACAGTTTATGGGTAGCCATGACACCAAAACACAGTCAATCTAAATTGACCCAAAAAAGTTGACACCAGTGTTCCAGAATATTCCAACCTTTCTGTACGGTCACTGCATCGAGCTGGCAGACAGTCCAGAACACAAGTTGTAGATTTATTTATTTATTTTATATGGCATATAGAGGGTACAGAGAAACTATATATATAATCTCGTCGGCTGTAACTCAATCAGAGTATATATATAACTTCCTTCTGCATACATTGACCAGTTCAGCTCAGTTCATGGATGTGTTTGCGATGACTAAAACAGACCAATCCTGGTATAAAACATACGCCCAGTATGCCAGACACTGAATGGATGGAGGAGGGCGGGGTTGTAATTGGTGGAGTTTTCTTACTTGTCGCTTGGCTTCTTGATGTCTGCGGCGTTCTTTCAAACAAGTTGACAGTGGTGGATGTAGTGTTCCACCACAGTGAACGGTTCACAGCATATTCTTCCCATGTCTGTATATTTATACCAGTTGTCTTCATGATGTGTTTCAGCTGGTCCTTAAAACTCTTAGGAGGGGCTCCATGAGGTCTACTGCCAGAGCAAAGTTCACCATAAAGAATTTGGCGGACAAGCCTGGTATCACCCATGTGGTGAACATGGCGTAACCATCTCAGTTGATGAGCAATGATAGTTGCCTCAATGCTATTCAGCTGCGGTTTGTTGAGAACTGCTGTTTTGGTCACGTATATTCAAGATGAATCTCATTTTCTGTTGGTGGAAACGTTCAAGTTTTTTGATATCACGGCGATAGTGTCCAAGTTTCACAGCCGTACAGCAGCGTGGAAATGACAACAGCTTACACTTAAAGCAGATAGAACAATAAATGGACAAAGGATCAATGGATGGTAAAATAACTTATAGTTTAATGTCCAGAGAATTTAGCCAATTCACTGCCTCTTCACTTGCTGCATGAAATTCGTGGTATCCTCCCTGAAAGCTCTGAAGTGGGCACATCATCACAACATGGTGGACTGTCTGAGCCATGTAACCGCAGTCGCAATGAGGGCTGGAAATTTTTCCTCACTTAGGGAGCCAGAAGTTGCACCTTCCAAGACCAGTCAATGTAGCCCAGATTCTTCTTGGCAAGTTGAACCCATCAAGTTTCCCACAGGGGTCAGATATCAATCCTAGCTGGTCAGGTTTTGAAGCAGCCCACTCTTCCCTCCAGGCAGTATTCATGTTGTACGGTGATTCAACCAACCTCTTTCCTAGTTGCCATGATGGATGTCGAGATTTTAATCTTCCATGCTTCTGAGGATTGCAGTCCTGATGAATCTGCAAGAGTGTATTTGCAGTAAGTTTTAACCATTCCTTGTTCAGAGCAGTTAGCCTTCGAAAGTGAGGGGGATGGATGTTAGTTAATACTGGTAGCCATTTAAGTGGTGTGGATTTGAGTATGCTAGACACTGTCCTCATGGTATCATTCAGCTGGACATCAATTTTTCCTGTGTGTGCGCTGTTGATCCATACAGGGCTGCAATATTCTGCAACTGGGTATACTAGGGCAAGAGCTGTTGTTTGGAGGACATGAGCATTTGCTCCCTGACTAGTGCCACTGAGTTTGTGAAGGATGTTATGTGTTTTAACCTTTGCTGCTGTTTTGCAGAGGTGTTCTTTATACGTCAAAGAGTGATCCAGCATAATACCCAAGTATTTTGGATGAGCACAGTATTTTAGCTGTTGGCCTCTGAATTGAACTTGTGGAATGTAATGGGCTCTCTTGTTGTGTAGATGAAAGGTACTAATTTCCGTTTTGTTTACATTGGGTTTTAATCGCCAGGTGTTGAAGTATCTATCCATTTTTAGGAGATCTCATGTGAGAATGGCTTCAGCGGTCTCAAAGTCTGCGGACTATGCGTTAGGGCTATTTCATCAGCATATATAAACTTTCGGCGTGCAGTAGATGGAAGATCTGCCATGTAGAGATTGAAGAGAAGTGGAGCAAGAACAGAACCGTGTGGCAATCCATCATTTAATCTGTAGGATTTGCGTATGTTTCCATTGAGATTGCCTACGGGTGTCAAATTGAAAGAGCTGCACCTGGCAAGCCGAACATGTCCTTGGACACTCCCGGCACTAAAAGCCATACGCCATTTCATTTCATTTTCCATTGAGATGTACTTGAATTATGCGATTGCATAGCATGTTGTTTAGATAAAAGGGAGGGGCGGGGATATAAAATGAAAGAGAAGTACGATTTGAAATGCACCATGGATAGAGTCCCCAGGACTATCTACTACACCAGGTGACATGTATAAGAACATAGTTGAATAATAGTCAAAGTAAAACTTCATAAAAATGAAAATTTGGAAGAACCAGCTTACCCAAAAGTATCGAGATCTCTCTTCCTTCCTGATTCATTGAATTGACATCAGCAGGACGTTGTAGATTAAAATATTGTCATGAAGACAAAATGAACATACGAAGGCAGATCAGATATAAACGAGAATTTGAATGTACCGCTGCTGTTAGGAATAATTTTGAGGCGGGGCTTTGCTAGGATGTTGGTGGGGGTGTCTGGAGAAGGGGTTTGTGTGCGCGAACGACTGTGGAGAGCTGGGCTGCTTCAGTACTCTGAGTGAGCAAGAAGTGCACACGTCTGTTGCGCAATGCATCATTATCAAATTTCTCGCAAAAGAGGGCACCAAACCTTCCAAAATTTTGAGATGGCTCTGCGCACGGTTTGGGAAAGAAACACTTTAGCAGACTCGAGTGTATGAGTGGGCTAAAAAATTTGTGGCAGGAAGGGAAGCTGTGGGAAATAAATCTCAAGAAAGGGGACCGCAGACAAGCATCACTGCAGACATTGTTGCCATTCGTGACATTATTGGTGAAGATCGGCGAATAAAAATTTTGCAAATTGTTTTTGCTGTAGGAATAACTTACGGAAGTGCTCAAACCATCATGCGAGATTAACTTCATTTCAGAAAATTATCTGCCAGGTGGGTTCTTCGTCTCCTCAACCAGGAACAAAAAACTTATGCCAGGAAGTTTGTCAGAGACTCCTGCGTTGCTACGAGGAGGAAGGAGAGGATTTGTGACTTGTGATGAAACTTGGGTGCATCATTACACCCCAGAGTCAAAGCAAGCAAGCATGCAAGCATGGAGTGGCGGCGAAGAGACGAAGCAGGTCCGGTCAAGACCAAAACATTCCCATCTGCTGGAAAGGTGCTTGCAACCTCTTTCTGGGACTCTGCGGTCATTTTACTGCTGGATTTTCTTCACGAACAAAGGACAATTAATGCAGCCTATTACTGTCGCCTTTTGGATGAAGCAAAAGCTGCAAATTGCAACAAGTGACGCCGGCAATCGATCCGAAGCGTCGTTCTTCTCCGTGACAATGCAAAGCAGCATACTGCCGCTTTAACTTGGGATAAACTGGACGAAATTCTCTGGACGCCTCTGGAACACCCTCTGTACAGTCCAGATTTATCGCCCTGTGACTACCGTTTGTTTAGACCACTCAGGACCTAGGAAGACAGTGGTTCGATGATGATGCAAGTGTAGAAGAGTTTGTGCACAACTAGCTCTGCACACGTCTCTCTTCTTTCTACAAGGATGGCATAAAAAAACTTACCAGTCTGATGGAGAAAATGTGTATCCAAGGCAGGGCACTATGCAGAAAAGTGATCTCTATATGTGTATTTTTTTTTGTCTGATGCAATAAATTTTAAAATATAATTCCCGTTTATATTTGATCTGCTCTTGTAGGTTCCACCCTCAAACCCACTCATTGCACACTGACAAAGAGTGAAGAGAGGGCAGAGAATTTATAGGGAGCCGAGAGTGACATAGATAGCTGTAGTGGTAGGGGCAAGAGTTGCATCCGGGAGATAGTAGGTTCGAATCCCACTATCGGCAGCCCTGAAAATGGTTTTCCGTGGTTTCCCATTTTCACACCAGGCAAATGCTGGGGCTGTACCTTAATGAAGGCCACGGCCGCTTCCTTTCAACTCCTAGGTCTTTCCTATCCCATCGTCGCCATAAGACCTATCTGTGTCGGCGCGACGTAAAGCCCCTAGCAAGAAGGAGAAGAAGGGGCAAGAGTAGAGAGACACCAAATGTTCTCTAATATAGCAGAAGCAAGAAAGACGCATAGACGTAGAGGTGTACGGGTCTGAGGAAGTAGAAGTGGCGAGTGCAAAAAGGTGAGGCTAGAAGCACGCAGGAAGAAAATTTTGGCGGAAGGTGAGGGAATATTACAGATCATGCA